>NW_026115140.1:172123-290764 GCF_025201925.1 Gopherus flavomarginatus
GTTTAAAAAACAAACAAAGAACAAAACCAGGGAGCGAAAACAAGGAGGCTGGGAAACTAGGACTCTTATCAGTTCTTCGAAGGAGCTGCCCGAACACAGCACATCTGGTACTATGCCAGGAATGCAGCTTCTCTCTTATCTCACTTTTTCCCAGCGCTTGTGAGACATGCTGCTGCTTCTCAGTGTTTTCCACTCAGGGATTACCCACAAACCTCTGTTAGCCTGACTTTGGTCAGGTTGGCATACCTGGTTTTGTCTGCTATATCTTTATTCAGGCCTAACAATTATAATGTCACAGTCTCGGTGAGTTGACTGCTGCAGCTCCCCGTAGACTCTGCCTGCGCCTCTCACCGAGCTGGAGTACAGCAGGCGAGGGGAGAGCACTCAATGTATTGCATCTACACTAGACGCGATATATCAACCCCCGCTGGATCGATCGCTGCCCACCGATTCGGCAGGTGGTATAGACATACCCCGAGTATCTGGTGATCGGAGCTGGACCCCCGAGGGGGACACATTGAAGGAACTCAGGGGTTAAGGTGCCTCTATTGTCAACTGTCAGGGCTGCTGTGGCTCAGAGGAGGGTGCCTTGACTGCCTGGCAGGCTTAGGCGCCGCAAGCCTTGGAGGTGGGAGAAGTGAAGCGGCCACGGCGTGCTCGGGGTGCTCGTGCTCGGAGCAGGGGTGAGCTCGGGCGACGGGGGTGCCGCAGGGCAGAGCAGGAGAGTTGCCACAAGAGGGGAGCCTCAGGGTGGAGGGGGGAGCTGCCACGGGTGGGGCGCCTCAGGGCAGGGGTGCGGGGGGGGAGGGTGCAAGGTGGAAGTTTCGCCTAGGGCATGAAACTTCCTTGCACCGGCCCTGCCCCACGCCCTGCCTGCAGCCAGCCCTGCACCCCCTGCCCTGCCCTGCCGGCAGTCAGCCTCTGTCTCCAGCCAGCCCTGCACCTTCTGCTTTGCCTGCACCAGCCGCATCCTCCCTGCCCTGTCTCCAGCCAACCCCTGATGCACCCCCCTGCCTGAAGCCAGCCAGCCACGCAGCCCTTGCCCTGCCTGAAGCCAGACCCTACCTCCAGCCAACCCCACATCCACTGGTGCCCTGCACTTCCCAGGGCAGTAACCCTGCACATCTGCTTCAATGAGGGGGGCAGGGAGCAGCTGGGACCCACACATGTGCACACCCTAGGGTGACCAGACAGCAAGTGTGAAAAATCGGGACGGCGTGGGGGGTAATAGGATCCTAGATAAGACCCCAAAATTCGGACTGTCCCTATAAAATTGGGACATCTGGTCACCACAGCACACCCCCAGGACTCCTGAGTTCCATTGCTGGGTTTCCTATTGGTTCCTCTGCTGGTTGTTTTCCTTTTTCTGGGGACTTTGGGCAAGTTGCTCCCCACTCTCGGGCTCTGTCCCCAGCAGTCAAATGGGGATTTCATACCTTCCCGCTATTGGAAAGTGCTGGGAGAATCCCCCAGCAAAAGCTGCTCTGACAGTGCTAAGCAGCATCTGACCATTCAAGGTCGGAGCTCACTGCCCAGGAGGAGTGCTTGGCTCTGGGGTTTCACTTCAGCCCAGTGTAGAGAGAGAGCCCTAACCATGGAGTTTGGCTCAAGAAGACCAAGTCTCCAAGTTGTTAAGGGTGTTTTGAATTTCAATCCTGTGCTCCAAAGTGCTTGGTGTCAGTTGTAAACTTTAGGAGCATGCTCTCCACTCCATTTTCCAAATCATTCATGAAAATATAGAATAGTACCTGACACCGGACTGATCCCTGCCAGACCCACTAGGTTCACCCTCCCCGTTGGGCAGCTAAACATGGAGAAGGGCTCCTGGAGTCTTGGCTTTCAACCAGCTCTGCACCCACATTACACTGATTGCAGCTGGACTACATTTCCCTCGTTTGCTTCTGAGAATGTCCTATGGGACTGTGTCGAAAGCCTTAGTAACACCAAGCTAGATCCCATCTATTGTTTACTCACCTCTACCAGGCCCAGAACCCTGCCAAAGAAGGAAAGAGGATTGGTTTGGAATGATTTGTTCTTGACAATTCCACGCTCACTAGTCAGAAGAACCAAATCATCCTGTAGGTGCTGCTGACAAACTGAGTGTTTAAGAATGTATTGCAGGATCTCTCCAGCTATGGCAGTCAGGCTAGCTAGTCTGTAAGTCCCAGAGGTCTTTTTGTTCCCCTTTGAAAGATAGGTCCTGTCTTGTTCATGGATGGGAAGATGTTCTTTTTCAGGGGTCTCAGACGAGAACTGGGGCACAACACCTGGTTTGTTAAGGCCACAAAAACGGAGGCAGGAACCTCTTCTCTGCTGCTGGCAAAGAACCACAGGTACCTAAAAGATAGGGACTCACATCTTTGAATGGGCTTTAAAAAGGCAGTGGTTAATAAGTTTGGCCCCGACCATTTCTTGTTTCCACAGACTAGACATTTTAGCAAACTTTAGAATTCCTTGGTGCTAAACACTGTGAAACTCCCCTTTCTCCTTCACAGAGGGCTTTAATACCCCTTATCTCACTTGGGCTCTAAACTGCCCATAGTTCGAGAACTGTTCCTGTTCCGATTGGACAGATGGGAGAAGGGAAGTGACCTACCCAAGGCCTACACAACAAGGCGATGGCAGAGCCAGAAAGAGAAGCAACCAGTTCTGACTCCTGTTCTAACAGATGAAAACACCCCAGAGCCCAGGAATCGAGATGGTGGGAAAATTTCATTCAAACCGTTTCTGTCCGAAAATCCCATTTAGACTAAACCAGTTTGTTTCTCAAAATCATAACAAGTGGGATGAAAGATCTTTGCAAAAATATTTTGCTGCAAAACAAAAGCATCTCCTCTTTGTCAGAGTGTGTTAAATTGTCTCCTCGCACACAAAGAGGAGACACTTACATCTCAACCATTAGATAAGATGCTTCAATCTGAGCTAAGTCGTTGCTACTATTAACAATTTCAAAATAAAAAAATACAAATAAAATAGACGATTTCAGCTAATCTATTATGTCATAATCTGGGAAACTTCATATTATGCACTACTTCTAGTGACACTCCCAAATGGATCCGCATCCTTCACCCACCATGAGGTAGGTAAGAGCGGATCATTATTATCCCTACTTGAAAGAGGGAGAAGCTCAGGCTGAGAAAGGAGAATTGACTTGTCTTAGGTCACACAGCCCGTCAGAGGCAGTGTTGGGAATAGGACCGAAGAGCCCTGATTTTCAAACAAACCATCGGATCTTGAATTTCAGACATTGAATGACCTGAATACTGTGCTCTCAGATGAGCTCCAGACCAACAACAGTGACAGTAATTATTCAGCAAGTATTTGAGGAGAACTGCAATGTTAGAGGGAATCATCAACTGCTCAGAGACAATTAATGCAGAGAAGCAGCAAAATTAATCAAAGATAGAACTGGTTCTGACTTATTTACTTGATCTTAAAAGAGAACAACAAGGACCTGAGTCTCCTCCCTGTCAATATCCCCCTGCTCAACCAATCAGGGTAGAGACGGAGGACGGGAGGCTGAGGGTTCTCACCAGAGAGCCCAAAGGATGGCCCAGGTCACCGGTGGGGATCACTGCCCGAGCACTATTTCAGTCCCACATTTTTGGGTGGACCTTCCATAGTGGGAGCTGCAGAGGACTTCCCTGCAACACACACACACACACACCTCCGTCCTGTTGTTGGGAAGGGAACAGGAGAAAGGACAAAAGAAGCAAGAGAAGAAGAGGAGGGAGGGATGGAGGAAGAGGTGAAACAAAAAGGACAAACCCTAATGTCCCCAGCGATTCTAAGGGACAAAATCCCAGGTGCGCAATAAAATTCTGCCTCCTTAAGCTCGTGTTTTCCATGCCTAGAATTCACTTGTCACCAGATAGATCAGACTGAACAGGTTTCAAACCTCCAGGAGGCTCTTACCTTCTAAACAGGGACGGCTGTTTTCTAGTAAAATCACTACAAGGGAAGGAGGAAACTCGAAAGAGGTTCCTCCTGGCGCTCACGTCCATGACCCCAAATAATCTCTCAGTCCTCAAAGAGAGACCTGGAGAAGGAAACGTGCTGAAGCAAAGCCACAGAGGTCTCTGAGGTTTCCCTGGCCCCTCGCCCCTGTCCTGCCTGGCTGATGTCAGCATCTCTCTGTGAGGTCACCACCTCCCCACCACCTTTGACCAATAGTCTGAGGTCCTGCAAAAGGCCTTTGTGATGTCACTGCCACACCCCTCCCTTGCTGGGCTAATGTCCTGCCCCTGGCCAGGCACTTTGGAGGTTTGAGCTACTCCCTGTGGATCACCCCACTCAAGGAGCGTTCGTTCTAGGCAGCAAGCCGGCTAGACAGGAAAACATCAGACGCTGCTCCCAATGCTACACTCAGTTTTTCAGAAATTAGTCGACTTCATGGTCAGAAGACACCATTAGAGCATCTAACCTGCATATCACAGGCCTCCTGTATGACATAACAGCTACTTTGGGGGCAAACACATTCCAGAAAGGCATCTAGTCTTCATTAAATGACATCAGGAGATGGTGAATCCACCACTTTCCTTGGTAGCTTGCTCCTGTGGTGAATCATCCTCGCTGTTGACTATTGTGCCTCAGTTGTAATATGAATTTGTCTCTTTTCACTTTCCAGCCATTGGGTCTTGTTATGCCTTTCTCTGCTCCATTCAAGAGCCCGTAAATACCCAATCTTTTCTCTCCATTAAGGCCCTTCAACATTTCAATGAAATCACCTTTCAATCTTCTTTTGATAAGCTAAACAGGTTGAGCTCTTTCAATAGCTCACTGGAAGGCATTTTTCTCCAGCCCTCAGAACATTTGGTGGCTCTTTGCTGCCCTAGCTCCAATTTCACAACATCTTTTTCAAATGAGGATACCAGAACTGGAGGCAGTATAAAGGTTGTATAAAGGTAAAATTAAATAGGTTGCAGAGGAGTTTTTTTTTAATTTCGGCTTTTGTTGCTAAAAATTTTGTCTCTCTGCGGTGAGAAAAAACACTCCCCGAATGCCAAAATTTGAGCCATGAAAAGCGGCAGTGTGAACAGCGCATCATAGGTGGAGCTGTGCTCCCGGTGACAAAGCTCCTGCCCCTCATTGGAGGTAGTTTGGCTTTGTTGCCGGGGAAGCTCTCTCTCAGCGATAAGGACGGCCACACAGCGCACCTTACAATGGCATGGTTAGAGTGGCACAGCTGCACCGTGGTAAGGTGCGCGGTGTAGACACAGCCTCAGAGCTGGGGAAAGCCGACAGGCGCTGAGGAGCACAGGGTTCAGACAGAGACATCCGTTAGGAGAGGAACTATTCACAGGGATTCTCTATAGCCTAGTAAGGTGGAGAGGATGGAAGATGATAATGTACAGGTAGGTTCTGATGAGAAACAGTGAAATGAAAGAGTCTCCCTCAATTACATCATGTAATAGCAGACAGCTAAAATGGGACACATTTTAGAAGTGCTTAAATACAAACGCTAAACGTCTAAGTACTAAGACTGGTGAATTTGAGTGCCTGGTATTGAGTGACGATATTGATAGAATAGGCATCACAGAAACCCTTGCACCCCCTCCTGCACCCACATGGGGAGACTGACCTGTGTGCATGGAGCAGCTGGCATTGCTGCCCCCCACTCCTCCCTGGAACGCTGCTCATCTGGGCACCCCTAGGGGCTGTGGGATGTGGGGGCAAGAAGTGAGATCATCCGAGCTCCCTGCATCCAGGTCACTTTCCTCAGCCGGGCTGCATAGCGGGAGGGCAGAGAGCAGCAGCTTCTGATGCTCCCCTCACAGCACAGCCCAAGTGGGAAAAGTGACCAGGACGCATGGAGCACATAGGGTTGCTCCTTACTCCCCTCAAACCTCTATGGACCCATGGAGGAGCATTGGGGCAGGGGAGAGCAGTGAGCACCTTTGCACTGCCACACGGTGCCCTTTGACCCCTGGAGCCCTGGGCGGCTATCGGGGGGCACCACCCCTAAGGCCGGCCAGGCTCCCCAGAACGAGCAGCAGAAAACACAGAGACTGGCCACACACTGAGCAGTGGTAGCCTGGGCGGCTCGTAATGGAGGCTCAGGGGGGAGGGGCGTCATAACATTTTTTCCCAGATTTGGACCTTAGCGTCCAAAATATGGGTGTTAGCATGAAAACCTCCAAGCTTAGTTACCAGCTTGGACCTGGTAAAGCTGCCACCAGCCAGGGATTTATACAGTGCCTGGCTCGCTGTGGTCTCCCCAAAACCTTCCCCGGGGGACCCCCAGACTCAGATGCCTTGAGTCTCACAACAAAGGGGAATAAACCATTTCCCTTCCCCCTCCTCCCCTCCAGGTGTTCCCTCCCTGGGTTCCTGGAGAGATATACAGAAGCAAGCTCCGTGAATCTAAACAGAGGGACTCCCCCCTCCCTGTTTCCAGTCCTGGAAATAGAAGTACCAAGATAGCTAATCTCTCTTCCCCCTTACCCAGAGGGTATGCAAAGTCAGGCTAGTAAATCTAACACAACGAGATTTTCCCCCTGACTTCTTCCTCCCACCAATTCCCTGGTGAGCTGCAGACTCAATTCCCTGGAGTCCCCACTAAAGAAAAAATCCAACAGGTCTTAAAAAGAAAGCTTTATATAAAAAGAAAGAAAAGGACATAAAAATGGTCTCTCTGTATTAAGGTGACAAATACAGGGTTATTTGCTTAAAAGAAAAAAATGAATAAACAGCCTTATCCAAAAAGAATACAATTTAAACATTCCAGCAACTACACACATGTAAATACAAAAAAACCCAATATAAACTTATTGTCTTATTATCTTTGTACTTACAACTTGGAAACAGAAGATTAGAAAGGCAGGAGATAGAAAAATCACTCTCATAGCCGAGACGCCACAGACACAAGACAAAGAACAAAGAACTCACACACAAACTTCCCGGGGGCTGCAGCAGGGGCACAGAGCTTCTCTGGTCTCAGGGCCACAGCGGGGCAGGGGTAAAGGAGTGATAGGGTGGGGCTGGTGGGGGAAGGGGTGGAACAGAAGTGACAGTGGATGGGGCCATGGGTGGAAGGGGGTAGAGCCACAGACAGAAGGTAGGGGCATGGTTCTGGTGCTGGGGCCCCCACACCTTTTACAGTACAGTGTGACTACACATTTTAACAGGAGGAAAGAGTCAGTGGTTAGCACGTATAATGACAAGTGTAGGTGTTCATGTGGTGAGGAACCAGCAATGGAACTCAGGAGTCCTGGGGGTGTGCTGTGGTGACCAGATGTCCCAATTTTATAGGGACAGTCCGAATTTTGGGGTCTTATCTAGGATCCTATTACCCCCCACGCCGTCCCGATTTTTCACACTTGCTGTCTGGTCACCCTAGGGTGTGCACATGTGTGGGTCCCAGCTGCTCCCTGCCCCCCTCGTTGAAGCAGATGTGCAGGGTTACTGCCCTGGGAAGTGCAGGGCAACCAGTGGATGTGGGGTTGGCTGGAGGTAGGGTCTGGCTTCAGGCAGGGCAAGGGCCTGCGTGGCTGGCTGGCTTCTAGGCAGGGGGGTGCATCAGGGGTTGGCTGGAGACAGGGCAGGGAGGATGCGGCTGGTGCAGGCAAAGCAGAAGGTGCAGGGCTGGCTGGAGACAGAGGCTGACTGCCGGCAGGGCAGGGCAGGGGGGTGCAGGGCTGGCTGCAGGCAGGGCGTGGGGCAGGGGCCGTTGCAGAGGAAGTTTCATGCCCTAGGCGAAACTTCCACCTTGCACCCTCCCCCCCCCGCACCCCTGCCCTGAGGCGCCCCACCCGTGGCAGCTCCCCCCTCCACCCTGAGGCTCCCCTCTTGTGGCAACTCTCCTGCTCTGCCCTGCGGCACCCCCGTCGCCCGAGCTCACCCCTGCTCCGAGCACGAGCACCCCGAGCACGCCGTGGCCGCTTCACTTCTCCCACCTCCAAGGCTTGCGGCGCCTAAGCCTGCCAGGCAGTCAGGCACCCTCCTCTGAGCCACAGCAGCCCTGAGAGTTGACAATAGAGGCACCTTAACCCCTGAGTTCCTTCAATGTGTCCCCCTCGGGGGTCCAGCTCCGATCACCAGATACTCGGGGTATGTCTATACCACCTGCCGAATCGGTGGGCAGCGATCGATCCAGCGGCGGTTGATATATCGCGTCTAGTGTAGATGCATACATTGAGTGCTCTCCCCTCGCCTGCTGTACTCCAGCTCGGTGAGAGGCGCAGGCAGAGTCTACGGGGAGCTGCAGCAGTCAACTCACCGAGACTGTGACATTATAATTGTTAGGCCTGAATAAAGATATAGCAGACAAAACCAGGTATGCCAACCTGACCAAAGTCAGGCTAACAGAGGTTTGTGGGTAATCTCTGAGTGGAAAACACTGAGAAGCGGCAGCATGTCTCACAAGCAGCTGGGAAAAAGTGAGATAAGAGAGAAGCTGCATTCCTGGCATAGTACCAGATGTGGCTGTGTTCGGGCAGCTCCTTCGAAGAACTGATAAGAGTCCTAGTTTCCCAGCCTCCTTGTTTTCGCTCCCTGGTTTTGTTCTTTGTTTGTTTTTAACTCCCCTACATTTCTAACTTAGGCATGCATGTATACTAAAGGTGTCTAGTTTCATAGTAGTTAGAAGAAGGGGGTGGGTTGCTCCAGTGAATAATTTATGACGCGACGGAACTGTCTATATAGGCTTATACTAAGATGTAAAGAGCAGGCTGGTTCTCTCTGGAGACGAGCTGCTCTCTATTGATGCGTGCACTTGTCAATAAAGAGCTTTTGATCGGACCTTGCTGGTGTTGCCTGTCTCTCTCGCGGTCAGACAACGAACTTTGCCGTCTGGGTTATAGTCCCTGACATCTTTGGCGACTCCGCCGGGACCCGTCTGACTCTCCGGCGGGGGATCGGACCCTGAGGCAACGCAGCGCGCATCCTCCAGTTTAGAGGAGCCTTGCCTGGTGATCTGATCTCTGCGTTGGCGATAAGGCGTGTTCTGTGAACCAGCTGAAACTCTTGGAAATCCAGCAACGTCCACCTACCCATTGAGTAGGGTCCAGGTTGTCGGGGTTAGAGTCCCTGACTACTTAGGTCTGGGTTAGAGTCCCAGTCCAGGTTTGCACAGGATCCAAGTTGTTTGGGTTAGAGTCCCAGCCTGGGTTTGAGTCTCAGTCCAGGTGTTCAAGTCCCTGGAGAGGTAAGCGAGCGCTCGACGCGGGGAGGTGGGGGTTAGAGTCCCTTTACCTCGACCCGGGGAGGAGGGGTTAGAGTCCCTTCATGAAGAGGGGTTAGAGTCCCTTCATAAAATGAGACAAGTTGGCAGTAAGTGCCCGGGGGATGCCCCGTTGTCTCTGATACTTAGAGATTGGAAAGAGATTTCTGAGACAGCTGATCTAGTTAAATTTAAGATGAGAAATCTGTGTTGGATCCAATGGCCATCATTTACCTTTCATTTGTCCCCAACTAGAGACTGGCTGGTGGGTGAAACCTTTTCCACAGATAGGAGGAACTCCTTAAGGGATATTTTGGTTGATCTTAGGCCGAGACAAATGGATTACTTGTTTGTATGGTATAATTATAAACCCATGGAGGGATGGGTAGCTTTTGAAGCTGTTTGTATGGAGAGCTCTTGTAAAAAAATCACCCACCATATGCACCAGAGCCGCACCGGGAGGAGGACAATTTTGTTCCTGTTCTTCCCCGTCTGATGGAGTGCAAGGATTCAAAAGCAGGTTAGGGACAGTTCAGGGACAGAGGAGAATCAAGGGGGAGCTCAGAGTGATGTTCCCTCATCTTCAGAGGAATCAGGCAGCCTCACCCCCTCTGTGCAGCCTCCAGCCAGCCTTTTGCAAACTTGGTCAGGGACTGCTTTTCAAACACCCCCATATTACAGCAGCCCTTGTCCTTGCCCTTGTGGACCCCCACTAGGTTACTTAACTCCATGAGAGAGAATGTTTCTGAGACACCTCTGATATTACAAGCCTCATTGAGAACTTATCTGGTTCTACTGGTTGCTGGGGAACATGAGATGGTTTTACCCATACCCTGTTTGCAACTTCAAATTTGTTTAACTGCAGTGCACTATGCCCACTTATGAGACAATCCTGAGGCAGTGGAAAGAATGTTCTGCACAATCTTTTTCACTCATGTGCCCACTTGGGCAAATGTAAATCAGTTATTAGATACTCTCATGACAGAAGATGAAAGACAAAAAGTAAAAGAAAAATCTGCAGCTCATTTGAATGCACCTTGGCTAATTACTGACCCTAACTGGAATCCCAATAATCCAGCTCAAAAGACAAAGTTGGATGGATTTTTAAAAGCTGTTTTGAATGGTATTAGAGATGCAGGGGAGGCTACTCCAAATTGGAGCAAGGTGACTGCTTGTGTCCAGCATCCAGATAAGCACCTCTCTGACTTTTGTGCTCGACTGATTTGTGAAGTTAAAAAGCATGGGAATTTAAATCCTGAAACTGATCATGGAAAGGAGATGGTTAAAATGGTTTTCATGTCACAATGTGCAAAGGATATTGCAAAAAGATTTAGAAAGCATCCAGATGGTACGCAAGGGAAAGTTTGTCTGAAGTAGTTAGCATTGCTACTAGAATGTTTAATGGGAAAGAGAAAAAGAAAGAAAAAGACATAAGGAACGGGTTAATTTAAAATCATCTTGGCCCGGGATGGAAGGAGGGGGTGCTCTGCGTTCAGGGTCAGGAATCGGCGCGGACTGTGCTTGGTGCAGGGAGGGGCTGCTTTCGGCCCCAGCTGGCTGTGAAGGAAAAAATATAGACAGAGGCGAAGCAAAGGAAATACAAGTTACAGAACTGAAATTACATTTGCAAAGCTTAACTGTCCAGTAAGATCCAACAGTGTGCCTTTGTGACCCTGGAGTCGGTGTGGCTTGGTGACACCAAAGAAGCCACAGGCAGCCGACCTGGACTGGAATCTCTGAAAGAGACGCCGCAGGAGATTCCAGGGTGTAAAAGAACAGCCCTCCCAAGAGCAGAAGCATGTTGGAAATTCTGGACAAGCTGTATACAGGATAATCTCCCTTCCACCTCTCCCCTCCTCTGAACATTATACACAGAAGTGGCCAGTCTGGACGTACGTGTGTAAGTATGAAAGGAGCTTCAGGCTTGGGGCATTAATATTTTCCTGAGTGATGTGGGAGCGTTCCCAACACTCTCCGTTGTTGTTTTATTATTTTATTAATGAAGCTTTAAAATTCAGTTATATGGTGTGTTTTCTTTATCTTCCCCCAACGATCCTGTAGTGTCAGCCTGATCATCTGACATGAGGGATAGATTGGTAACAGAAATTTGTCACAGTTTGGTGAGCAATTAAGAAGGGGTGAGCCCTGCAGAATTTGCACCATCTCTTTGTTTTACCCTTGTTATTTTGTGTTTGCTTTGCTTGGTACTGTTGGTGTTATATGCTGAGAACTGCATGAGTAAAAGTGAGTCCTAATAGGATAAGGAAACACTATCTGGTTCTGGTTCTGTTCTATTTAACCCGTTACTGTTGTTGTTTTTTTTTCTCTGTTCATTTGGGTGTTAGGAGTGTGGGTGGAACTGAACCTCTTGTTCGTAATTCCTCGGAGTGGAAGCCATGTGTGCGAGACAGCTCTGAGGTTAAATTGAGATCCTTCTGTCCTGTCCCTGTAGCGGTCAGTGTATAGAAGTGGGAAAGTCTGGCTTAGACTGTAATTCCCTCTGCTCTCTGTGTAATTCTCTTTTCCGTTTAAGTGTCAAACAGATGAATGAGTCTCTGGGTAAACCCTCTAAGAGTAGTCCTTCAAATTATATGTTAAGTAAATGGCCTTTGCCCAATGGGCCATGTGTCTTCTTCTAGGTGGCAAGCCTCATGAAGGAGGACTCGGGTAGTCTTGTGAGTAAGAATGTTTAAGGGAAGAGACCAGGAGGGGTGGGGGGCTAGTTGAGAAGCCCACCCTCCTAGCTAAACTGGTAGTGGAAGAAGTTGGTGCCTATGGAAGGGACGGTTCAGTGAGAAACGCAGGATCGGGCCCAGGCGGGCAGGCAACAGACAGAGAGATTGGAAAACAGGTTGGAAAACTTTAAGGGTGTAGTGGAAGGAAGGAGTAAGTAAGTGTAAGCATGGGGATTTCAAATACCCAGAACTTACTTGGAATGGTGATTTGAGTTGATAAAAGTGGCTGTTGGGGAGACAAGCAAGTGATTTAAGGGAGAGTGAGAAGTTAACTCTGTAGTTGCTGGAGGAAACAGCAGTTGAACTTTGTAAAAATGCTAAAGAGGAAAGTTCTGGTGTCTTTGAAATGTTTTGTAAATAAATTGAGGCAAAGAAATTGTTAATTGCAATCATTTAGAATTTAGTTAAATTAGCTGAAGAATGTATATAGTGCTATGTAATTGAAATTTTATTAGGCTGTAAGGGCACTATAAGTAGTGATGTTTTCTTTCAGTGTTTGAAAGCAAGAGTTAAAAGTAAAAAGCAAGCCAGAAAGCATCTGTATCATGCAAATTATCTAACTGATAAGGTAGGAGCCACTGAAACCTGGGCTGCCTATGAAACACATAAAATATGGGATAATTCCTCTGTTTTTCCTGAAATCAACAAGGGTATTTGTCTATTTTAAGCAATGATTGTCTGCCCAGAAGGGGTAGACCTCTGTTTTTTTGTCTTTCAGATAATCAGAGAAAAACTGATGCCAGCTAAACAGCATTCACGTACCATGCATTTACTGGCACAATAGAAATTATGTTTTGTGTTCTATGTTCTGTCTTGTGGTGTTTGTCTTGTGGCCGGAATTTTTGTGTTTAATATTTTGATAAAATAATCTAGTTTAAAATCAAACAAAAAGGTTAAATTAAAATGCAGATACTTGTTTTGTTCAACTTGGAATACAAAGTGTTTAGATAAATCAGGAGAATGTGATATACTAAAGTCTAATGCATTTCCTTAAGTAAGGAAAAGAAACTTTATTGGTCAAATTGTTAATTGCAAAAATTGTTGTTAAAATTTGCATACCAACAGTCTTTGAAAGCAAGGACATGAAAAGTTAACCCACTCCCCATATTGTACATGGGATCTTTCTGGCTACCTCAGATTTCTAGCCAGAGGGCTGGGGATGGTGGAAGGTATTGGACTAGAGGTTGTATTGAGTGAACTCCTCAAAGTGGGTGTGCTTGTCCTGGCTTGTTGCTCGAAAGCTCTGTAATAAGGTTATTTTAGTAAAAGGGTGTGTGTGGCATATATTAAATAATAAGACTAATGTACTGTATAATGACAATGTGTAGGTGTTCATTGTTGGGAAAAAGGTGTATAAGTAAAAAGTGAAAGTTTCCTTTGCAGGTTAAAAGAAGCCAAGAAGGGAAGAAGCACAAAGAACAGAATGAATTAACTGAAAAATAAAATAAATAAAATAGCAAGATCAGCTATAGATAAGACACTGACTCCATTCAAGGACACTGCTCACAGTTAAGACTTGGTTTAACAACCAGGAAAAGGAGGGCTTGAATTTGCCCATGCAGCTATGAGATCTGAAAAAACACTGCCAGGCACTAATGAAATGTGTTAAGTTTTTTTTCTCACAGGTAAGGAAGCGCTACCCAAAGACCCTAGCAGCCCTGCCACTCCTTGGAACCAGGAGACGGGATTGATGTAAAGGTCCACCAACGAAAGACTGCCTTGGCTCCATGCTGGAAAGGCCCTTAAGTCCTGATGACTACCAACACCGCTGTGAAGTACCAAAGACTGACTGCTTGGACCCAAGATTCTCACTGCAAAAAGACCCCTCCACATTGGGAGAATTCTCCTACTGATGATTAGCCTATTTCACCTTCTAGCTCCACTGTGCCTTCTGGACAGTAGGGAAAAAGTACAAGGTGAAGTGCTAGTAGCCTCTCCCTTATCCACTGACAGATCTACTGTGCCTTTGAATTTTTCTAGAAAAAGCAAAACCATTACAGGGTGATGTGCTAGTAACCTCTCCCCTATATGATGCTGCACCAAGACTGTTTTGGGAAAGAAGAAGGAACACTCACTGCACTGAAATTGCTAAAGTCCAGGAATTCCTGACTAGAAAGGACATTAAGAACTGACCCCGGTGAAGAAACAAAGAATTGTACACTGGCAGAAAAAATTTGTGGGACCCATGCTTGGGAATGTGTATTGATTGGATTTTTGGGGTTTATTCTACAGGCTGTGCCCTGTGTTGTGGATAAATTCTTCAGCATGTATTGCTCTCTCTAATTGGATTTTAAATAACAAGTACCCGAAGAGTTTGTTCTGCCACTGGAAATTTACCTGTATTGAAACCATTCCAGTGACTAATAATGTAACCCCCTCCTATGCTATTAATGTCAATGCCTTTTAAAAGTACCTGAAAATAGTTAAATAACAAATGTAATATAGTACTACACCAAGGAAAGATGGTATTAAATATCACTGAGGCTGGGAAGGCATTGCAGTGGGATCTAGTATGTTTGGAGATTCAGAATTTCCTGAATGACCAGCTGATGGCCATTTGGAGTGATCTTGAGTACCAGACTTGGCCCACTGCCCTTACAGACACATCAGGAGTACCATCTGATCTGTGGTCATGGAGATATACTAAAGACTTTCTGGGTGGAAGTGTAAACATTTACAGTGCTCCTTCCAAGCATTTGGACTGGGGGGGTGTGGGCTTCCACATACCGAATCCTGACGGGTCCATGGGGAGGATGCACATGGGACTGGATTATTCACCGAAACATCTGGGAAATTAGACCACTTGGTATACCTAACTGATTTATAGTCAGTGCCCCAATCCCTTAGTTGTCAGACAAACAGGATTCCACTCTTTTGTCCGTGCACTCATTCCTGGATTGTGGGTGGCTAAGCTCAAGAGAGCAGTTGTAAATATTTCTGCAGAGCTTGAAAAAAAACAGCTAATGCATTAATAGATGCTTTCCAAAAGTTGCAACGAAAGACTGATGAAGTAGCAGAAGTAACTTTGCAAAATAGACGTGTGCTAAATGCCATGAATGCTGAATTAGAGAGGGGCTTGTGCTCGCATTGGGGAAAAAATGTTGCTTTGCTGTTAATCACTCTGGCTTAATTGACAAAGATTTACAAGCTATTAAGAATGTTGCTGTTGTTTTCCATGCTATATCTCTTGATCACACTTTTAGTTTTAAGGACCTCCACTCAGACCTTGGGTCATGGTTTACTAGCCTCCCCCGTACAATTGTTAAATGGATATGTGTCCCAAGAGTCCCATTATGGTCCTCTAGGGACAAAGGGGGGATTGTTAGGCCTGAATAAAGATATAGCAGACAAAACCAGGTATGCCAACCTGACCAAAGTCAGGCTAACAGAGGTTTGTGGGTAATCCCTGAGTGGAAAACACTGAGAAAGCAGCAGCATGTCTCACAAGCGCTGGGAAAAAGTGAGATAAGAGAGAAGCTGCATTCCTGGCATAGTACCAGATGTGCTGTGTTCGGGCAGCTCCTTCGAAGAACTGATAAGAGTCCTAGTTTCCCAGCCTCCTTGTTTTCGCTCCCTGGTTTTGTTCTTTGTTTGTTTTTAACTCCCCTACATTTCTAACTTTAGGCATGCATGTATACTAAAGGTGTCTAGTTTCCAGTTGTTAGAAGAGGGGGTGGGTTGCTCCAGTGAATAATTTATGACGCGACGGAACTGTCTACATAGGCTTATACTAAGATGTAAAGAGCAGGCTGGTTCTCTCTGGAGACGATCTGCTTTCTATTGATGCGTGCACTTGTCAATAAAGAGCTTTTGATCGGACCTTGCTGGTGTTGCCTGTCTCTCTCGCGGTCAGACAACAAACTTTGCCGTCTGGGTTAGAGTCCCTGACATAAGTATAATCTAATATCTCATTGAAAGGTGACAGGGCCAGAAAGAGTTAATTAACTCACCTCACCGACTGACCTGACCCGTGGTGAACCTTAAAAACTGGTTAACAGATATGTAAATGAACAGAGCTTTGAAATGCAAGTCTGCAGTGTTAGAGGTAGAAGGGGAGGTGTTTGCTCAGGTCTTGTGATGTCAGCAAACAAGTCTTGTCTATTGCTCTAGTTTTAATTCAAAGAGCAAAAAAAAGAATATTAACATTTATGATGATACTTGAGTGAAATAGTATTATTGTCTGTGTCTCTTGAAGGTTGTGGTAATCTGTATCTGAACTGTTTGATGGATGTACTAATTGCCAGGATGTTTGGAAGAAGAGTTAAGCCTATTGTTTTCTCAGGCTGAAAGGCTGCTGGAAATGTTTAAGAACCTGGGACACGATCCTTCTTCATCTCAGAGCTGCTTTGGGTTTCAAGAGCGGGAAACCTTAAGCCACAAGGATTGAGATCCCCAGTCATTGACTGGAGCCACCCTGAATATGGACATTGGATTATAACCTATGGACTATTTCTAAAAGGACTTTTGGCAACTACAAGCTCATCTCTACTTTGTATCTGAACCTCAAAATTGAATTCAAGTCTATATGTCTATTAATCTTTTAACCAACACTCACTCTCTCTCTTTTCTTTTCTAATAAATTTTAGCTTAGTTAATAAGAATTGGCTATAGCATGTATTTTAGGTAAAATCTAAGTTATAATTGAACCTGGTTATGTGGCTGATCCTTTGGGATCGGAAGAATCTTTTCTTTTATATGATGAAGTAAGATTTTCAGGAATCATCATCATATCTAACAGGTGTGTCTGGACGGAGGCCTGAGGCTGGGTACTTTAAGGGAACTGCGTGGTTTAAACTTCTAAGTAACCAGTGAGGTACTACAGAAGCTGTTTTGTGCTGGCTTGGTAAATCTAAGTATTGAAATAACCAGCAGCGTTTGGGATTTGTCTGCCCTGTTGTGTTTGCAATTCACTCTGATTGAGTGAGCTGAGCTGGCTCCCACGGGCAGCACCGTCACACCTACAGCCAGGCTGCAGAGGTCCGGGGGATCTTAGGGGCCTTGGGGTGCACAGATACCTATGTCCAGGCCATAGCGGTCCCTGGGGGGCTTAGAGAGTTTGGGGGGACACAGATACCAATCTCCATGCTCTAGGGGTCCCATGGGGGCTTAGAGGGTTCGTGGGGGGCACATATTCCTACATCCAGGCTGTAGGGTTACCAGGGGGCTTAGGGGTTAGTGGGGGGCAAAGATACCTACGTCGAGGCTGGAGGCATCCTGGGAGTCTTAGGGGACTTGTGGGGGCCAAAGACACCTATGATGTCCAGGCTGTAGGGGTACCAGTGGGTTTTAGGGGTTCGAGTGGGCACAGATACGTATGTCCAGGCTGTATCGTTCCCAGGGGGGTTAGAGGTTTTGTGAGGGGCACAGATATCTACGTCCAGATTGTAGATGTCCCGGGAGGGGGGGGTTAGGGGGGTTGTGGGAGTGCAAATACCTATGTCCAGGCTGTAGGGGTTCCTGGGGGCTTAGAGGGTTTCTGAGGGGCACATATACCTACGTGCACACTGGAGTGTCGCAAGGGGCTTATGGAGTCTATATGGGGAACAGATACAATGTTCTGGCTGTATAGGTCCCTCGGGGGCTTAGGGGGTTTGTGGGGGGCACAGATACCTAAGTTCAGGCTGGAGGGATCTCTGAGTGTCTTAGGTGTTTGGTGGGAGGCACAGATACCTACGTCCAGGCTGCAGGGGTCTCGGAGGGGCTTAGGGTCTGTCACGGAGTGTGGGGGAGTCCGGTCCTGCACCCCTCTTCCTGGGACTCACAGTGACTCTCAGCCAGCCAGTAAAACAGAAGGTTTATTGGACAACAGGAGCGAAGGATACAGCAGAGCTTGGAGGCACAAGCAGGACCCCACAATCAAGTCCTTCTAGGGGTTCAGGAAACTTAGTTCCCAGTTTGGGAATCCCTGAATTCCAACCACCCAGACCAAAACCGAAACTGAACTAACCAACTCCCTCCAGCTGGCCATTTGCTGTGTCCAGCTTCCCGGGCAAAGGTGCTGACCCCTCCCCGCGCCTAGCTCAGGTTACAAGCTGAGCACGTGTCCGGTCCTAAAGTCACCCCCTGCTCTCCCATCCCCCACACAGACAGTCCCTACTCCATCACAGTAATGCACAGAGCATTTCCCGCATGGAGCAACAGTGACACCTTGTGACCACACCAGGTAATGGACAGAGCATTTCCTGCATGGAGCAACAGTGACACCATGTGGCCAGGCAGGGAAATGCACAGAGCATTTCCTGGATGGAGCAACAGTGATTCCATGTGGCCACGCAGGGTAATGCAGAGAGCATTTCTCTCATAGAGGAACAGTGACAACATGTGGCCATGCAGGGTAATGCACAGAGCATCACGCCTATGTAGAGGCTGTAGAGATCCCTGGGGGACTTAGGGGTCATGGGGGGCACAGATAGCTACGTCCAGGCTGGAGACATTCTGGTGGGCATTAGGGGCTTCATGAGGGGCACAAATATCTACGTCAGGGCTGGAGAGGTCCCTGGATGGCTTAGGGGGTTGTGGTGAGCATAGATACATACGTCCATGCTGTAGTGGTCCCTGGGGGTTTAAGGAGTTGGTAAGGGTCACAGAAACCTAAGTATGGTCTGGAGGGGTCCCTGGGGGACTTAAGGGTTTGTGGTTGCGCAGATACCTACGTACCGGTTGGAGGGGGCCCTGGGGAGCTTAGGGGGTTTGTGTGGCGTACACATAGCTATAACCAGGCTGGTGGGGGCCCTATGGGTCTTAGAAGGCTGGTGGGGGGCAGAGATACCTATGTAGGGACTGGAGAAGTCCTGGGGAGGGCTTTGGGGGTTCCTGGAAGTCACAAATATCTACGTCCAGGCTGGAGGAGTTCTGGGGGTATTAGGGAGTTGTGCGGGGGCACAGATACCTATATCGAGGCTGTAGGGGTCCTGGGGTTGCTTTGGGGAATTTTGGGGTACAGATACCTACTTCCATGCTGTAGGGGTGGCTGGGAGGATCAGTGGGTTCGTGAGGGTGCACAGATATCTACGTCCGGTCTATAGGGATCCGGGGGGGGGGGGCTTAGGGGTTTGTAAGGGGCACAGATACATTCATCTAGGCAAGAGGGGTCCTAGGGACCTTATTGGGTTCATGCTGGGCACAGATACCTGCGTCTAGGCTGGAGTGGTTTTGGGGGTCTTAGGAGGGTTGTGTGGGCACAGATACCTATGTCGATGCTGGAGGGGTCCTGTCATGTCTTAGCGGATTCGTGGGGTCAGAGATACCTACATCTAGGCTGGAGGGGTTCCGGGGGGATTAGGTGTGTTTGAGGAGGGGAACAGATACCTACATCCTGATGGTAGGTGGCCCTGGGTAGCTTAGGCGGTTTTCGTCGGTCACAGATACAAACTTATAATCACTTAATCTATCTTTCTGCAGTTAATAAACTTGTTTGATGCTTTATCTTAACCAGCGTATTTTGAGTGAAGTGTCTGGGGAAAATCTCAGCTTGTTGTGCACATCTGTCCCATATCGAGGGGAAGGGGAACTACATTAATGAGCTTGTATTATAGAGATCCCTGTGCACTATAAGATGGTATCATTCTGGATTTATACTACAGCAAGTGTGCAAGGTTGGGGAGTGGGAAATTGGCTCTTGTCTTCTATCTGTCCTTGAGTGGCTTAGGTAACGCACTCAGGTAGCTTAGTTGGCTGCATGGCGCCACCTGCTGTTGTGTTGGGTGATAACAGGCCCTGGAGAGGCTGGCGAAATCTCCAGCAAAGCAGTGTGAGAAGGGCCAGCCCAGCGTGAGGGTTAGAGGACACAGCAGTTCCCAGAAGCTCCACAAACTGCCTCCTGGGGATGACAACCCATCACGCCCTACACTACACAAGTCTCAGCAGGTTTGTCACATGCTGTCCCCTCCCTTTCTCCACCCGAGATATTTCCTGCTTCCCACCACCTCTAGCAATTCCCACCCTCTTATGCATTTACTGCTCCTCAACCTCCAAGCAGAGCCCGCCACCCTGATAATCTCTTACCTGAGCCAGCTCCATTGCAGCCATTTCCTTGCCCCTGGGAGGACGAGATGATCTGCAGCGAAACATGGATGTTATTCTCTGGCCTGCCGAGGTGAAAAGGGCAAGGTGTGAGAATTCAGACTAGGCTTTTGTCCATTCCCCAAGCCGATTCCCCCCAGCTTTTCCCCTGCTAATGCACATTCTAGGTTCTAGCACACTGTGAAGCACAGAGTGACCTTATTCCAGTACAGGCCTAGCCCCCTCCCACCAGGGTGTAACCCTCTGACACATGGGGAAACCCTCCCAGTAACAGTCTCTCTCTTACACGTATCAAGTTTGCGGACAACACCAAGCTGGGAGGGGTTGTAAGTGCTTTGGAGGATTGGATTAAAATTCAAAATGATCTGGACAAACGGGAGAAATGATCTGAAGTAAATAGGATCAAATTCAGTAGAGACAAGTGCAAAGTACTCCACGTTGGAAGGAACAATCGGAGGCCAGAGAAGAGCAGAAACAAAGGAGTCACTTTGGGGGATTCTCCCTGTCATTGTCCCCAAGGCAGCTGTCTCAGGTTTACAAAGGTGTTTCATGTTCCAGCCTTTGTACAGTCTCTCCTGGGAGTGCCCCTTTCATGGACTGGGCCTAGTTTTAGTTTTTGGTAGTTAACAAGCTTGGTTTATTGTTCATCTAACCAGTATGTGTGGATTGAAGTGTGTTGGAAACTCTGTTTGGGATAACAAGCTGGTGCATGTCATTTTCCGCTGATGAAATGACAGACTTCATATGAGCTTGGGTCGTTCAGTAGCGTGCTGGACAGTGCAAGATGCACATTTCTGGGGGAAAGTTGGGCACTTAAGAATTTGCTGGTTTTCTCCTGAGGTGTAATTCATGAAGTGGCTGTCTAGCAGCACTCAATACTGTGTAGCTGGGAGTGAGTTACATGCTGGAGACTGTGTGTTAAGTTGGCCAAGAGGGGCTGTTCTCGCGGGAAAAACAGTGGAAAAGGCACCCCATGCTGGAGGACTGAGGTACAGCTATTTAACAGTCCAGATTGTACTCTGGGTAACATCACAGACACTCATTATGACAGAGCCTCTTACAACACAGAGAAAGTAAATCCATGTCCCAGAAATCGAAGACTCCAGACAGAGGGCAAGTGTCCCTGGCACTGCTTCTTGCTGACAGAGAGGTTCAGAGACAGTGCGAGAATCCTGGGGAAGCTGGGAACAGGAAGCATGGGCTGGCGGGGTTCGGTGGAGAAAGGGAACAGGAAGGGCAGGGATATTACTGAATCCAGGATCTTAGCAGTACTAGATGACAGGATAGCACATAGTGCAGCCCATTGGAAAACACAATCCCAACTATACATACAAAATGATGGGGTCTAAATTAGTTGTTTCCACTCAAGAGAGTGATCTTGGAGTCACTGTGGATAGTTCTCTGAAAACATCCACTCAATGTGCAGCAGCAGTGAAAAAAAGTGAACAATGTAGGAAATAATTAAGAAAGTGATAGATATGACAGAATATCTCATAGATCATATTTGTAAAAACAGCAAATAAATCCATGATACACCCACATCTTGAATACTGCATGCACATGTCACCCCATCTCAAAAATAGAAATATTGGAATTGGAAAAGGTTCAGAAAAGGGCAAGAAAAATGATTAGGGGTATGGGACAGTTATGCCAGACCTAACCCCCAGTTTCACTTGAGCAAACAGGAGATATTTGACACTGTGCAATACGGCTCCTGTGCTCTGTTCCCAAAGTGTTCTGCAGCAGAGGAGGGTCTCTGGTATTATGTGTGTCACTGGCCTATTGGGGTGATGCTGAAACAGGACAGGGTACAGATGGCATTGTGGGGGTGGCGTGAACCTTCACTCTTCATTTCCCCTTCCAAGAACAGAAGGGACAGGAACCCTTACCCAGCGAGGTCACAGTCTCATAGTTCTCCTGCATGACATCCCAGTAGAGGGCTCTCTGAGTGGGGTCCAGCAGAGCCCACTCTTCCCTGGTGAAATACATAGCCATCTCCTTGAAGGTCACCAGCCCCTGAAAGAGTAAGAGTCCAACACTAAGGACTTGCTGCCCCACTCACAGCCCCACTATTTGTGGCAGAGAAGAGTGAATCAAATGGAAGCTCTGGGTGGATCATAGTCAGGAGAGTCCCACCTCGACCTGGCTCAGAGTATCCAGCAAATGCCAGGGTGAGGGGATGAAGAGAGAGCCCCTTATCTCTCCCAGCATATCCATCACCCCCCTACTAGCCACTGACTGATACAGGAGATGGAGCCCCTAGCAGGGTCCAGGGAGAGCTCGCTGGTAGGATGCCCAACACCCTCCTCATTGTGAGGAGCGGGATATGAAGGGAGAGGCAGCTCCAATAAGCCTGACTCATGGGTGTCCCCTTTATATCTCACAGCAGCTGATGGTTAATGAGGTCAGGCTCCAGCACTAGGAGTCTGGTCAGTTTGACTAGCTCCATGTAGGTGGGTTATTTTCTCTCTTCACAAATTAGGGCATTTCCACCTCCAAACCTCCTGGGTCTGTTCCTAGAATCTAGGCCACTTAGTAAATAACTCCCAGCAGGTCTGCCACACCCTGGCCTCCTCCTTTCCCCACGCTGTGAATTTCCTGCCCCGCTCCAACCTCCAAACCAGACTCTGCAAACCTTCCCACCTCTGGTGTATTTGCTCTCCCTTTCCTCCAGCAGGAACCCACCAGCAACCCCCCGATAATCTCTACCTGGACTGACTCCACTGCAGCCATTTCTCTTCCCTGTCCCACGCCAGGCTGGGATGAGCTGGAGCAAAACATTCTGCAGCCTGTCTGGGGGAGAAGGGCAGTTGTGGGCGTTTCAGAACCGGTTTTAGTTAATTTCACATCACAATTCCCCCAGGCCCTTTCCCTGCAGACAGACACCCTAGATTCTGTCATGCTGGGAAATGCTCAATCTGTTTATTACAATTTAGACCTGGCCCCTCCTGCCAGGCTAAGTCCACAGACACATTTTTAACCTCCCTTCTCTCTCCCCTCACCCCTTCTCTGAACACAAGGCTAGATAAGAGCAGAACCAAAGGAGTCACTGTGGGGGATTCCCTCAGACACTGACCCCACGGCAGCCACACCCCAGCAGGGGGAATATGGAGTCAGGAACTGGCTTTTGCTCTGTCTGATCCTTGTTTTGTTCACTGGAAAGTGGTTCTGCCCCAGGATGCAGCAATACATGTGTCTGGGTGGACTAGAGAGCTGGAAATCTCTCCCCCACATTCATTTCTCCCACTGCCCCTTTCAGCCTCTCCTTCCCCTGTCCTCTCTCCCTGCCCCTCTGGCTGGGACAGTCCCATTCCTGGGGGCTTTGCTCTCCCATGGCTGGATTTCCTCCTGGCAACCGCTAATGGGAGGAGAAATGAGGTGGTGTTGTTTGTGCAGAGTCACTTTCTTGCCAGACCCTAGGACATTCCCTGAGGTCTTTCAGTTACCTGGAGACTCTGGCTCAGAATTTAGTAGTAACAGGGCCCAGGACTGCCCTAGGGGGCTAGGACCAGCTGCAGAAAGTCATCCCCTGGGCCGGGCAGAGAAGAAGCTTTAATTAAGGTCACTTCCCAGCACAGAGCCCCACTGGGGGAGCAGCAGCTGCCAAGCCTGGTCTCCCAGATCACAATGGAGGCTGCAGCATCTGACCCAGGAAGCTGAACCCCAATATCCTGAGCAGAGAGGGACGGAGTGTATGAGCAGCTTCCCTCCTTTAGCTCTCTGGGGAGAGCAGCTAATGGGAGCCCCTCCTCACAGGGAGAATGGCTGATCTCATTTGACCCACTGTCCATCTGGAATCACTCCTTGTCTTTCCATACAGTGACTCTGGATTAACAACGGTCTCAATGACACCGGATTTCAGAAAGAATGAGTTCAGAACGCTGTGGAAAAGACCATCGTGTGGCAGTGCTGACTCCCTTCCCACCTCCCTCACCCCCGCAGATCTAGGACAAGGACTGGGGGCAAAAATTTTCCAAACGGAACCGAAAGTTCCTGCAGTTTTCAAAAGAGGAGAAAAGTAAATTCTGTGAATTCACACTAACAGTGTTTGCTAAGTGGACAGAAAGTTATCACAGTGACAGGGCACGTGACTGGGGAATGGACTTGGTGACCTGGTGACTAGGAGCCAGGACTCTGGTACAAGTTGACCAGAGAGAAGGATCATGGTTAGCAGCAGCCCCCAGACACCCCCTAGTACCCAGAGCCCAGACCCCCCAGCCAGGGGCCCCAGACACCCCCCAGCCAGGATCCCATCAGATATTCCCTGGGACGCAGCCCCCAGAGTCCCTGGCCAGGGACCCCAGATACCCCTCAAAGCCCCACCGGCCAGAGAACCCCCACCACACCATGATTGCCAGGTTGGGAATCCCAAAGGGTTCCCCCCACCAAGAGCCCCCAGCAGCCAGGGACCCCCTCAAGGGACCCCCCCCCCACTGGGAACTCAGTCCCTCACTGCCTGCCTAGGAACTTCCCCACCCTCCAGAACGATCTACCCTGACATTTGCCTGGGACCCCCTCCTCTGCCCAGTGTGACCCCCTGATGCTTTACAGTGCGACCCATCACTCTGCTTCCCTGGCATGCCCTCACCTAGTGCCAGGGATCCCCTCCCCCAGCTCTGTGCACTGGGCATGGCAACAAAACCAGGAACCAGCGGGGGAAGCACAGACAGAGCCCCTGGCACAGAACCAGGCTCCCTCTAACCCTCTGTCCCGCCTCCCCAAGAGACACCCACCCCCACTGTTCTGCAGCCACCAGGCCCAAAGCGATACCCACCTCCAGGACCCATAGCCTCAGGGATGGGCACATCAGAACCACCACCCCCGAAAACCCCAAACCTCCACAACCCACCAACCTGACTAGGGTACCCCCTGCCCAGCCACCCAGAGGCCTCCCCCTACCACAATGCCCCTTCAGCTGCAATCTCCCCACACAGACACCTTCCCTGCCCCTGCAAGTGTTACCTCACAGAGTGTGAGAAGTGGCTAGAAAGTTAACACCACCTCCTGCTGGCCAGTCACACAGGCAGAGGGAGCCTGGGGAGTGCTTCTTTAACAGGAGAATGGAAGGCCTGGAGGGCAAGAAAGATCCACGGGCTGTCACTAGCAAATAATGGCCACCATGGATCCACCCCAGAGGCGGCTGCATCTTAGCACATTGGGAAACAACCCATCATATTCAATTAGAAATAAAACAACTAGAGAGAAGTGGGGCAAATGTTTGGGGTATTTTATATCAGTCTTTGACACACGCAGAGAGAACCCTGTCACAAACGACATTTGATAACATGAGAGAAAACCACCAAGATCGGAGGGGATTTGATGTTGCTATTAAATAACTAGTGGAAAAGGGGGACTGTTGGACTGGATTTTATATGACTGTCCAATACATAAACAGAATGTGATGGTCCCCCCCCGGCCACGGGGCAACCATTCACGTGAGCAGCTCAGAGCCCTTTGAGGAGCTGATTTAAGGGCGGGGGGGAGCTGGAAGGCTCCCTGGACAATGGAAGGGGGCCGCAGGGGAATTGGGAAATGGGGTCTGGGCAGTCTACATGGGGGATGTGCTCCTCCCTTCCCTTCCCTGCCCTGGCAGAGAACGGGAACCTCATCCCATCCCACTCCAGTGGGAGCCATGTTCTGGGGAATGACCCAGGGCAATAATTTCCCACCCAAACAAGGACAAATCGCTGCAGATAAAATGGGTGGGAAAATCCACCCCCCATCGGAGAGATTTTAAATTGACATTTGAGAAGTATGGAGAGAAAAGGGAAAATCAGAGGCAATTAGAGAGCTGATCATTGGTGGGGGGGGAAGGAGAATCTCCCTGGATTTTATAGCCACGTGTGATAATGAGAGAGAAAAGGGGAAATCTTGAGAGAGTGTGTGTGTGGGAGGAAGTGGCAAAAACAGGGACAGGATCCAGTTAACTCACCTCCCTCCCACCCCGGGAATGTCCTGGCTGCACAGAGACAGATCTACACCCCCACCCCAGTGACCTCCCCCCCCTGCAACTCCGGCTTCTCCTCCCCCTTCGACACCTCCGCCCTCACACCAAAGGGGGGGGCTCTGCCAGCGCCTCCCCCTGAGCTCAACTCCTGCTCCTCCCCCCAGCCCGGATTGTGCCCTTTAGCCCCCCACGAACCCTGCCTCCAGCTGCCTGACCCCCCCCCCGCCCATCAATTTCCTGCTCTGCGCCCGCCCCTCCCACGCTCCCTGTTACTTCCCCCGCCCCGCTCCAGCCCCGCCCCCAGCGCCCGGCGGAACGTTACCGCTGGTCCGGGCAGAGGGAAGGGCAGCGGCTTCAGCGGCTGTTACTGGGCATGCGCAGTGCCCGGGAGTAGCACATTGCTAAGGAGAGGGATTTAATACACCGCCCCCCCCCCCCCGGCCCCGGGGTCCGCCCCTCCCCCCCACACGACGGCCGGGCCCCGGCCCCCCCCATCCCAGCGGGGCGGGCGGGCGGATCCTCCTGCAGCTCCACTGGGGCCGAGGCGCGTTCAAGGCTTCTCCCAGGCTCCCTGGGGCACAGTCACTTTCCTGCCCCCCAGCGCCTCTCATTCCCCAGGGGCTCCGGGTCACAATGTCCCACCGCCCTTCCCCCGCCTGCAGCTCCGGCTTCTCCCCTCCCGCCCCCGCCAGCCACACCAAGGGGAACCCCCGGGCCCCAGTCTCTGTCCCCACCTGGATCCCAGCGGGGCCGGGGGCAGATCCTGGCTGCAGCTGAGAACAGCGGCTCGGGCAGCTCCAGCAGCTGCTGGCAGCACGTGGAGAACCAGGAAGCAGCTGTTCAGCCCGGGCTCTGCGTCACAATGTGCCAGAGCCCCGCCCCCAGGAGCTGCCCCGCCCCCGGGCTGTGCCAGAGCCCCGCCCCCAGGAGCTGCCCTGCCCATGGGCTGTGCCGGAGCCCCGCCCCCAGGAGCTGCCCCGCCCCCGGGCTGTGCCAGAGCCCCTCCCCCCAGAGCTGCTCCGCCCCCGCTCTGTGCTGGAGCCCCGCCCCCAGGAGCTGCCCCACCCCTGCTCTGTGCTGGAGCCCCGCCCCGAGGAGCTTCCCCTGCCCCCGAGCTGAGCCAGAGCCCCGCCCCCAGGAGCTGCCCGCACCTGGGATGTGTCAGAGCCCCGCCCCCTGGAATTTCCCCATGTTGGGTCTCTGAGCTTTGTTCTCCTGCCGCCTTCTTCCCAGCACCCCCTGCTCCCTTCCTGTGTCTGCAAACACCCCCCTCCCCCGGGGCCGGCTGCAGTGCTCGCTGAGGTTGACTCCAGTGGCTGAAGTTGCCTCCATCTCTGCTTCACCTGGAGGGGGAGAGACAAAGAGAGGAGATGGTCCCAGGGTGTGAAACCAGAGTCAGGGGGCAAGGAAAGAAGGACTGTTTGGAAAGGTGGGTTTTTTTTGTGGGGGGGGGCTGAGCCAGAGGGATTCAGAAGAAGTTGGGCAGCAGAGGCTCAGGGAAATTGAGGGGAACCTCCTGGGTGTCTCAGTGTTGCCCAGGGTTTGTACAGCACCTTGCATAATATGGGGTCTGATCTCAGTCATGGTCTGTGCAGCACCTGGGAGCCCTGATGTCTATTTCCTGATCACAGGCTCTGGGAATGGAGAGAGGGAAACCTCAGCACCTGAAGGTTAATGCAGCCCTGTGTGCAACCCCTGCTAGGGTGATCCGACAGCAAATGTGAAAAATTGGGATGGGGGTGGGGTTAATAGGCACCTATATAAGAAAAAGACCCAAAAATCGGGACATCTAGTCATGCTAGTCCCTGCTGTTCTCATAAGGGGTCGGCTTAGAGAGGGTTTGGCTACACTTGCAGCTGTCCAGCGCTGGGAGTTAAAGCTGTCTTCCTACAGCTGTTTAGGGAAAGCGCTGCAGTGTGGACACACTGACAGCTACCAGCACTCTGTCATGGCCACATTTGCAGCGCTGTTGGGAGTGGTGCATTATGGGCAGCTATCCCAGCATTCAAGTGGCTGCAATGTGCTTTTCAAAAGAGGAGGGTGGGGTGGAGTGTGACACGGAGCGTGGGGGAGACAGAGCGAGTGGATTTTTGGAGCTGACACTGTGTCAGCTCCCTGCCTGGCAAGTTCAAGCCTCCTCCCCCACCCCTCTCTCATTCACTAAATGCAAATAGCCGCCTTTGTTTTTTTCCTCACAGACCAGATAAGCCGCTGATCCAAAACAGACCCCCCCTCCCCCGTGCCCACCCGGCTGCTTCTCTCCTCAAGCAAACACCAGCTGTGGGTGTTCCAAAGGGATCCCCCTGCCTCTGCTCATTCACTGCAAACAGTAACTGTGTTTGGTTTTTAGATAAGCAGCTCCGGGAGTCCTTGAGCTCACAGCAAAGCAAACAGAGGCATCACACCAAAACAAAGAGCGTTATCTCTACTTAAAAGCATTATGGGAAGGTTCCGGAGGTCAGTGACAGCGTAGTAAGATTAATCACTGTTTACACTGGCACCCCAGCGCTGCATCACCAGCTCTGTTCTCTTTATTCCTCTGGTCGAGGTGGAGCACATGCAGCACTGTAGCCAGGGAGATACAGCGCTGTATGTGCCTTGCCAGTGTGGACGGGGAGTAAGTTACAGCGCTGTAAAGCCACCACCTGCACTGTAACTCTCCAGTGTAGCCAAGGCCTGAGTTGTAGTAATAATAGCAGCCAAGAATCCGGTGGCACCTTCTAGACTAACAGACGTATTGGAGCATGAGCTGTCGTGGGTGAATACCCACTTAGTCAGATGCAACAATAGTCCCATATGGGCTAGTGGTCAGGATTCCTGGTTTTCACCCAGGTGGCCTGGGTTCAACTTCTGGTGTGGGAAGAGTGCAGAGCTTTTGCCCAGAGTGGAGGCAGGAAATGAAAGGAACAGGAAGGGATCCTGCCAGCAGTGGAGTTAGACAGTGTAGGGAGGGGACCCCAGAAGTGGGGGTGGGGCAGTGGTTGCGGGGAGATGAGGGAAGGATCCCAGCAGTGCGGGAAGTTGACAACCTGGAGAGCACAGGCCTGGAATGGGGACCTGGAAGAGTGAATGTGTCCCTCTAAACCCATCAACTGCAGACTAGGCAGGCTTGGAAGAATTGTGTATTTGTTGGTAAATGTCAATTTCTGTGTAAACACACAACCCAATGGCAAAATATTTCCATCAATAATCATCAAAATTGACAGATGGGCAAAGTAAGAAACATGCTGCTTGGGAACTTATCATGTTGTAGGAGCAGCAGTGATCTGTATGCTCTGTATAACCTGTATGCTCAAAAGGTCTGTTAAACTCCCCCAGCTTGTGTCCTTTCCCGCTTTGAATGCCTGTGAAGTGGCTTTCCCACTCTCCTTTGTACCTCCAGTGAATGCCCTTCACCCGGCCCATCTGGCCAGTGGTTCGCTGTGTTACATTCTATTGCACCTCAGGGAGACTGATCTTCATCGCACCGCCCATCGCTGCGCTGTGGGACACTTACCTTAAAGGATCCTGTCATCTCCACTGCCAGGCCTGTCCTGGGAGCGTGAGTATGAGTGTGACACCCTCCCCCATCCCTTCTTTTGAGCTTAGCTATCAAGCTAATAAATGTGCTGCTTTCTGCCAAACTCTGGGGGGGAGGGGCATTATTAGTCCTCTCTAAGCTTACTAACTGACCCAATTTTGGGTAACACAAGCAACATTGTTTGATCTGTTATTGTACCAAAGGGGGAGATGGTTGTCTATAAAAGTGGGTGAAGACTAAATGCCTCTGATGAGAATGGGATTTGAACCCATGCAGGCAGAGCATAATGGGGTAGCAGTCCATCACCTTAACCACTCGGTCACCTCATCTGAGCTGTCAAAAAACGGACAGGAGGAGAAATCTAAGGCCGGCAGAGATAGGGACACTAAGGAGTTTTTAAATACTAAGCGAAAGCAGGGTCTGAATGAGCTCCCCTCTCTCACCTAGTGAGGAGCTGGGGAAAGACTTCAGGAACAGACCGTGTTTGCATAGACACACCTACTCTGCCTAGCTATGCAGCATGATGGTGCCGCTTCCCCAAAATGACCAGTTTGGGATGGTCTTGGGTTACAAATGACTTTAGGATTGAGTGGAATGAAATGTTATTCTCCTTCCTGTATGAGTGAAGGGCAGCAGAACATACCTAGTCCGTCCTGATGGAGGGGTAGGTGAGTGAGGAATAGCTTTTATTGGACTGCAGAGAAGTGATTGAGGACGTCACCCTAAACCAGTGGTCCCCAAACATTTCACATTGTGCCCTCTTAGCCATGGCTGTGGCCCCTCGGAAGCCACGGTCAAGAACCGGGGCTGGGAGGAGTGGGGCTGTTGCTTGCTGGGGTGAGGGGTGCGGACAGGGGTAAAAGGGGTCGACGCCGGGCTGGGAGCCAGAGTCTCAGGCTGAGGGTGGGGTTGGGGAAGAGCTGTGGCAGAGTGGTGCTCCCTCCCTGCCCTCTATGTGGGCTGGCTCAGGTCCTGAGGTGCCCCCATGAATGTTCCTCTGTGTCCCCCTAGGAGTCGCACCCCACATTATGGGGACCACTGAACCCTACTCGCTAAGCCGGGGCTAGTGATGCCAAACCCCCGGGAAAGGGAGAACAAGTGTGGGGGCCCCAGCACCAGAACCATGCCCCTACCTTCTGTCTGTGGCTCTACCCCCTTCCACCTATGGCCCTATCCACTGTCACTTCTGTTCCACCCCTTCCCCCACCAGCCCCACCCTATCACTCCTTTACCCCTGCCCCGCTGTGGCCCTGAGACCAGAGAAGCTCTGTGCCCCTGCTGCAGCCCCCGGGCTGTAGCAGGGAGTGGGAGCTCCTCCAGCCCTGGGGCTGACATAGGGGAGACTTTTCCAGGGGGACCTAACTTGGCCAGGGCCCCTGATCATGGGCCCCACTGTCCCCTTGGCAGTGCAAGGTTTGGGGAGGCTGAGCCCCCTTGTCATAGACAGATAGCTAAGGGTTAATGTTCTTTTACCTATAAAGGGGTAACACCAGTAACCTAAAACACCTGACCAGAGGACCAATCAGGAAACAAGACTTTTTCAAATCTGGGTGGAGGGAAGTTTGTGTGTGAGTTCTTTGTTCTTTGTCTTGTGTCTGTGGCGTCTCGGCTATGAGAGTGATTTTTCTATCTCCTGCCTTTCTAATCTTCTGTTTCCAAGTTGTAAGTACAAAGATAATAAGACAATAAGTTTATATTGTTTTTTTTTTGTATTTACATGTGTGTAGTTGCTGGAATGTTTAAACTGTATTCTTTTTGGATAAGGTTGTTTATTCATTTTTTTCTTTTAAGCAAATAACCCTGTATTTGTCACCTTAATACAGAGAGACCATTTTTATGTCCTTTTCTTTCTTTTTATATAAAGCTTTCTTTTTAAGACCTGTTGGATTTTTTCTTTAGTGGGGACTCCAGGGAATTGAGTCTGCAGCTCACCAGGGAATTGGTGGGAGGAAGAAGTCAGGGGGAAAATCTCGTTGTGTTAGATTTACTAGCCTGACTTTGCATACCCTCTGGGTAAGGGGGAAGAGAGATTAGCTATCTTGGTACTTCTATTTCCAGGACTGGAAACAGGGAGGCGGGAGTCCCTCTGTTTAGATTCACGGAGCTTGCTTCTGTATATCTCTCCAGGAACCCAGGGAGGGAACACCTGGAGGGGAGGAGGGGGAAGGGAAATGGTTTATTCCCCTTTGTTGTGAGACTCAAGGCATCTGAGTCTGGGGGTCCCCGGGGAAGGTTTTGGGGAGACCACAGCGAGCCAGGCACTGTATAAATCCCTGGCTGGTGGCAGCTTTACCAGGTCCAAGCTGGTAACTAAGCTTGGAGGTTTTCATGCTAACACCCATATTTTGGACGCTAAGGTCCAAATCTGGGAAAAAATGTTATGACGCCCCTCCCCCCTGAGCCTCCATTACGAGCCGCCCAGGCTACCACTGCTCAGTGTGTGGCCAGTCTCTGTGTTTTCTGCTGCTCGTTCTGGGGAGCCTGGCCGGCCTTAGGGGTGGTGCCCCCCGATAGCCGCCCAGGGCTCCAGGGGTCAAAGGGCACCGTGTGGCAGTGCAAAGGTGCTCACTGCTCTCCCCTGCCCCAATGCTCCTCCATGGGTCCATAGAGGTTTGAGGGGAGTAAGGAGCAACCCTATGTGCTCCATGCGTCCTGGTCACTTTTCCCACTTGGGCTGTGCTGTGAGGGGAGCATCAGAAGCTGCTGCTCTCTGCCCTCCCGCTACGCAGCCCGGCTGAGGAAAGTGACCTGGATGCAGGGAGCTCGGATGATCTCACTTCTTGCCCCCACATCCCACAGCCCCTAGGGGTGCCCAGATGAGCAGTGTTCCAGGGAGGAGTGGGGGGCAGCAATGCCAGCTGCTCCATGCACACAGGTCAGTCTCCCCATGTGGGTGCAGGAGGGAGTGCAAGGGTTTCTGTGATGCCTATTCTATCAATATCGTCACTCAATACCAGGCACTCAAATTCACCAGTCTTAGTACTTAGACGTTTAGCGTTTGTATTTAAGCACTTCTAAAATGTGTCCCATTTTAGCTGTCTGCTATTACATGATGTAATTGAGGGAGACTCTTTCATTTCACTGTTTCTCATCAGAACCTACCTGTACATTATCATCTTCCATCCTCTCCACCTTACTAGGCTATAGAGAATCCCTGTGAATAGTTCCTCTCCTAACGGATGTCTCTGTCTGAACCCTGTGCTCCTCAGCGCCTGTCGGCTTTCCCCAGCTCTGAGGCTGTGTCTACACCGCGCACCTTACCACGGTGCAGCTGTGCCACTCTAACCATGCCATTGTAAGGTGCGCTGTGTGGCCGTCCTTATCGCTGAGAGAGAGCTTCCCCGGCAACAAAGCCAAACTACCTCCAATGAGGGGCAGGAGCTTTGTCACCGGGAGCACAGCTCCACCTATGATGCGCTGTTCACACTGCCGCTTTTCATGGCTCAAATTTTGGCATTCGGGGAGTGTTTTTTCTCACCGCAGAGAGACAAAATTTTTAGCAACAAAAGCCGAAATTAAAAAAAACTCCTCTGCAACCTATTTAATTTTACCTTTATACAACCTTTATACTGCCTCCAGTTCTGGTATCCTCATTTGAAAAAGATGTTGTGAAATTGGAGCTAGGGCAGCAAAGAGCCACCAAATGTTCTGAGGGCTGGAGAAACATGCCTTCCAGTGAGCTATTGAAAGAGCTCAACCTGTTTAGCTTATCAAAAGAAGATTGAACGGTAATTTCATTGAAATGTTGAAGGGCCTTAATGGAGAGAAAAGATTGGGTATTTACGGGCTCTTGAATGGAGCAGAGAAAGGCATAACAAGACCCAATGGCTGGAAAGTGAAAAGAGACAAATTCATATTACAACTGAGGCACAATAGTCAACAGCGAGGATGATTCACCACAGGAGCAAGCTACCAAGGAAAGTGGTGGATTCACCATCTCCTGATGTCATTTAATGAAGACTAGATGCCTTTCTGGAATGTGTTTGCCCCCAAAGTAGCTGTTATGTCATAGAGGAGGCCTGTGATATGCAGGTTAGATGCTCTAATGGTGTCTTCTGACCATGAAGTCGACTAATTTCTGAAAAACTGAGTGTAGCATTGGGAGCAGCGTCTGATGTTTTCCTGTCTAGCCGGCTTGCTGCTTAGAACGAACGCTCCTTGAGTGGGGTGATCCACAGGGAGTAGCTCAAACCTCCAAAGTGCCTGGCCAGGGGCAGGACATTAGCCCAGCAAGGGAGGGGTGTGGCAGTGACATCACAAAGGCCGTTTGCAGGACCTCAGACTATTGGTCAAAGGTGGTGGGGAGGTGGTGACCTCACAGAGAGATGCTGACATCAGCCAGGCAGGACAGGGGCGAGGGGCCAGGGAAACCTCAGAGACCTCTGTGGCTTTGCTTCAGCACGTTTCCTTCTCCAGGTCTCTCTTTGAGGACTGAGAGATTATTTGGGGTCATGGACGTGAGCGCCAGGAGGAACCTCTTCCGAGTTTCCTCCTTCCCTTGTAGTGATTTTACTAGAAAACAGCCGTCCCTGTTTAGAAGGTAAGAGCCTCCTGGAGGTTTGAAACCTGTTCAGTCTGATCTATCTGGTGACAAGTGAATTCTAGGCATGGAAAACACGAGCTTAAGGAGGCAGAATTTTATTGCGCACCTGGGATTTTGTCCCTTAGAATCGCTGGGGACATTAGGGTTTGTCCTTTTTGTTTCACCTCTTCCTCCATCCCTCCCTCCTCTTCTTCTCTTGCTTCTTTTGTCCTTTCTCCTGTTCCCTTCCCAACAACAGGACGGAGGTGTGTGTGTGTGTGTTGCAGGGAAGTCCTCTGCAGCTCCCACTATGGAAGGTCCACCCAAAAATGTGGGACTGAAATAGTGCTCGGGCAGTGATCCCCACCGGTGACCTGGGCCATCCTTTGGGCTCTCTGGTGAGAACCCTCAGCCTCCCGTCCTCCGTCTCTACCCTGATTGGTTGAGCAGGGGGATGTTGACAGGGAGGAGACTCAGGTCCTTGTTGTTCTCTTTTAAGATCAAGTAAATAAGTCAGAACCAGTTCTATCTTTGATTAATTTTGCTGCTTCTCTGCATTAATTGTCTCTGAGCAGTTGATGATTCCCTCTAACATTGCAGTTCTCCTCAAATACTTGCTGAATAATTACTGTCACTGTTGTTGGTCTGGAGCTCATCTGAGAGCACAGTATTCAGGTCATTCAATGTCTGAAATTCAAGATCCGATGGTTTGTTTGAAAATCAGGGCTCTTCGGTCCTATTCCCAACACTGCCTCTGACGGGCTGTGTGACCTAAGACAAGTCAATTCTCCTTTCTCAGCCTTAGCTTCTCCCTCTTTCAAGTAGGGATAATAATGATCCGCTCTTACCTACCTCATGGTGGGTGAAGGATGCGGATCCATTTGGGAGTGTCACTAGAAGTAGTGCATAATATGAAGTTTCCCAGATTATGACATAATAGATTAGCTGAAATCAGTCTATTTTATTTGTATTTTTTTATTTTGAAATTGTTAATAGTAGCAACGACTTAGCTCAGATTGAAGCATCTTATCTAATGGTTGAGATGTAAGTGTCTCCTCTTTGTGTGCGAGGAGACAATTTAACACACTCTGACAAAGAGGAGATGCTTTTGTTTTGCAACAAAATATTTTTGCAAAGATCTTTCATCCCACTTGTTATGATTTTGAGAAACAAACTGGTTTAGTCTAAATGGGATTTTCGGACAGAAACGGTTTGAATGAAATTTTCCCACCATCTCGATTCCTGGGCTCTGGGGTGTTTTCATCTGTTAGAACAGGAGTCAGAACTGGTTGCTTCTCTTTCTGGCTCTGCCATCGCCTTGTTGTGTAGGCCTTGGGTAGGTCACTTCCCTTCTCCCATCTGTCCAATCGGAACAGGAACAGTTCTCGAACTATGGGCAGTTTAGAGCCCAAGTGAGATAAGGGGTATTAAAGCCCTCTGTGAAGGAGAAAGGGGAGTTTCACAGTGTTTAGCACCAAGGAATTCTAAAGTTTGCTAAAATGTCTAGTCTGTGGAAACAAGAAATGGTCGGGGCCAAACTTATTAACCACTGCCTTTTTAAAGCCCATTCAAAGATGTGAGTCCCTATCTTTTAGGTACCTGTGGTTCTTTGCCAGCAGCAGAGAAGAGGTTCCTGCCTCCGTTTTTGTGGCCTTAACAAACCAGGTGTTGTGCCCCAGTTCTCGTCTGAGACCCCTGAAAAAGAACATCTTCCCATCCATGAACAAGACAGGACCTATCTTTCAAAGGGGAACAAAAAGACCTCTGGGACTTACAGACTAGCTAGCCTGACTGCCATAGCTGGAGAGATCCTGCAATACATTCTTAAACACTCAGTTTGTCAGCAGCACCTACAGGATGATTTGGTTCTTATGACTAGTGAGCGTGGAATTGTCAAGAACAAATCATTCCAAACCAATCCTCTTTCCTTCTTTGGCAGGGTTCTGGGCCTGGTAGAGGTGAGTAAACAATAGATGGGATCTAGCTTGGTGTTACTAAGGCTTTTGACACAGTCCCATAGGACATTCTCAGAAGCAAACGAGGGAAATGTAGTCCAGCTGCAATCAGTGTAATGTGGGTGCAGAGCTGTTGAAAGCCAAGACTCCAGGAGCCCTTCTCCATGTTTAGCTGCCCAACGGGGAGGGTGAACCTAGTGGGTCTGGCAGGGATCAGTCCGGTGTCAGGTACTATTCTATATTTTCATGAATGATTTGGAAAATGGAGTGGAGAGCATGCTCCTAAAGTTTACAACTGACACCAAGCACTTTGGAGCACAGGATTGAAATTCAAAACACCCTTAACAAATTGGAGACTTGGTCTTCTTGAGCCAAACTCCATGGTTAGGGCTCTCTCTCTACACTGGGCTGAAGTGAAACCCCAGAGCCAAGCACTCCTCCTGGGCAGTGAGCTCCGACCTTGAATGGTCAGATGCTGCTTAGCACTGTCAGAGCAGCTTTTGCTGGGGGATTCTCCCAGCACTTTCCAATAGCGGGAAGGTATGAAATCCCCATTTGACTGCTGGGGACAGAGCCCGAGAGTGGGGAGCAACTTGCCCAAAGTCCCCAGGAAAAGGAAAACAACCAGCAGAGGAACCAATAGGAAACCCAGCAATGGAACTCAGGAGTCCTGGGGGTGTGCTGTGGTGACCAGATGTCCCAATTTTATAGGGACAGTCCGAATTTTGGGGTCTTATCTAGGATCCTATTACCCCCCACGCTGTCCCGATTTTTCACACTTGCTGTCTGGTCACCCTAGGGTGTGCACATGTGTGGGTCCCAGCTGCTCCCTGCCCCTCTCATTGAAGCAGATGTGCAGGGTTACTGCCCTGGGAAGTGCAGGGCACCAGTGGATGTGGGGTTGGCTGGAGGTAGGGTCTGGCTTCAGGCAGGGCAAGGGCTGCGTGGCTGGCTGGCTTCAGGCAAGGGGGTGCATCAGGGGTTGGCTGGAGACAGGGCAGGGAGGATGCGGCTGGTGCAGGCAGAGCAGAAGGTGCAGGGCTGGCTGGAGACAGAGGCTGACTGCCGGCAGGGCAGGGCAGGGGGTGCAGGGCTGGCTGCAGGCAGGGCGTGGGGCAGGGCCGGTGCAAGGAAGTTTCATGCCCTAGGCGAAACTTCCACCTTGCACCCTCCCCCCCCCGCACCCCTGCCCTGAGGCGCCCCACCCGTGGCAGCTCCCCCCTCCACCCTGAGGCTCCCCTCTTGTGGCAACTCTCCTGCTCTGCCCTGCGGCACCCCCCCTCGCCCGAGCTCACCCCTGCTCCGAGCACGAGCACCCCGAGCACGCCGTGGCCGCTTCACTTCTCCCACCTCCAAGGCTTGCGGCGCCTAAGCCTGCCAGGCAGTCAGGCACCCTCCTCTGAGCCACAACAGCCCTGACAGTTGACAATAGAGGCACCTTAACCCCTGAGTTCCTTCAATGTGTCCCCCTCGGGGGTCCAGCTCCGATCACCAGATACTCGGGGTATGTCTATACCACCTGCCGAATCGGTGGGCAGCGATCGATCCAGCGGGGGTTGATATATCGCGTCTAGTGTAGATGCAATACATTGAGTGCTCTCCCCTCGCCTGCTGTACTCCAGCTCGGTGAGAGGCGCAGGCAGAGTCTACGGGGAGCTGCAGCAGTCAACTCACCGAGACTGTGACATTATAATTGTTAGGCCTGAATAAAGATATAGCAGACAAAACCAGGTATGCCAACCTGACCAAAGTCAGGCTAACAGAGGTTTGTGGGTAATCCCTGAGTGGAAAACACTGAGAAGCAGCAGCATGTCTCACAAGCGCTGGGAAAAAGTGAGATAAGAGAGAAGCTGCATTCCTGGCATAGTACCAGATGTGCTGTGTTCGGGCAGCTCCTTCGAAGAACTGATAAGAGTCCTAGTTTCCCAGTCTCCTTGTTTTCGCTCCCTGGTTTTGTTCTTTGTTTGTTTTTAACTCCCCTACGTTTCTAACTTTAGGCATGCATGTATACTAAAGGTGTCTAGTTTCTAGTTGTTAGAAGAAGGGGGTGGGTTGCTCCAGTGAATAATTTATGACGCGACGGAACTGTCTATATAGGCTTATACTAAGATGTAAAGAGCAGGCTGGTTCTCTCTGGAGACGAGCTGCTCTCTATTGATGCGTGCACTTGTCAATAAAGAGCTTTTGATCGGACCTTGCTGGTGTTGCCTGTCTCTCTCGCGGTCAGACAACGAACTTTGCCATCTGGGTTAGAGTCCCTGACATCTTTGGCGACTCCGCCGGGACCCGTCTGACTCTCCGGCGGGGGATCGGACCCTGAGGCAACGCAGCGCGCATCCTCCAGTTTAGAGGAGCCTTGCCTGGTGATCTGATCTCTGCGTTGGCGATAAGGCGTGTTCTGTGAACCAGCTGAAACTCTTGGAAATCCAGCAACGTCCACCTACCCATTGAGTAGGGTCCAGGTTGTCGGGGTTAGGGTCCCTGACTACTTAGGTCTGGGTTAGAGTCCCAGTCCAGGTCTGGGTTAGAGTCCCAGTCCAGGTTTGCACAGGATCCAAGTTGTCTGGGTTAGAGTCCCAGCCTGGGTTTGAGTCTCAGTCCAGGTGTTCAAGTCCCTGGAGAGGTAAGCGAGCGCTCGACGCGGGGAGGTGGGGGTTAGAGTCCCTTTACCTCGACCCGGGGAGGAGGGGTTAGAGTCCCTTCATGAAGAGGGGTTAGAGTCCCTTCATTAAAATGAGACAAGTTGGCAGTAAGTGCCCGGGGGATGCCCTGTTGTCTCTGATACTTAGAGATTGGAAAGAGATTTCTGAGACAGCTGATCTAGTTAAATTTAAGATGAGAAATCTGTGTTGGATCCAATGGCCATCATTTACCTTTCATTTGTCCCCAACTAGAGACTGGCCGGTGGGTGAAACCTTTTCCACAGATAGGAGGAACTCCTTAAGGGATATTTTGGTTGATCTTAGGCCGAGACAAATGGATTACTTGTTTGTATGGTATAATTATAAACCCATGGAGGGATGGGTAGCTTTTGAAGCTGTTTGTATGGAGAGCTCTTGTAAAAAAATCACCCACCATATGCACCAGAGCCGCACCGGGAGGAGGACAATTTTGTTCCTGTTCTTCCCCGTCTGATGGAGTGCAAGGATTCAAAAGCAGGTTAGGGACAGTTCAGGGACAGAGGAGAATCAAGGGGGAGCTCAGAGTGATGTTCCCTCATCTTCAGAGGAATCAGGCAGCCTCACCCCCTCTGTGCAGCCTCCAGCCAGCCTTTTGCAAACTTGGTCAGGGACTGCTTTTCAAACACCCCCAATATTACAGCAGCCCTTGTCCTTGCCCTTGTGGACCCCCACTAGGTTACTTAACTCCATGAGAGAGAATGTTTCTGAGACACCTCTGATATTACAAGCCTCATTGAGAACTTATCTGGTTCTACTGGTTGCTGGGGAACATGAGATGGTTTTACCCATACCCTGTTTGCAACTTCAAAATTGTTTAACTGGCAGTGCACTATGCCTCACTTATGAGACAATCCTGAGGCAGTGGAAAGAATGTTCTGCACAATCTTTTTCACTCATGTGCCCACTTGGGCAAATGTAAATCAGTTATTAGATACTCTCATGACAGAAGATGAAAGACAAAAAGTAAAAGAAAAATCTGCAGCTCATTTGAATGCACCTTGGCTAATTACTGACCCTAACTGGAATCCCAATAATCCAGCTCAAAAGACAAAGTTGGATGGATTTTTAAAAGCTGTTTTGAATGGTATTAGAGATGCAGGGGAGGCTACTCCAAATTGGAGCAAGGTGACTGCTTGTGTTCAGCATCCAGATAAGCACCTCTCTGACTTTTGTGCTCGACTGATCTGTGAAGTTAAAAAGCATGGGAATTTAAATCCTGAAACTGATCATGGAAAGGAGATGGTTAAAATGGTTTTCATGTCACAATGTGCAAAGGATATTGCAAAAAGATTTAGAAAGCATCCAGATGGTACGCAAGGGAAAAGTTTGTCTGAAGTAGTTAGCATTGCTACTAGAATGTTTAATGGGAAAGAGAAAAAGAAAGAAAAAGACATAAGGAACGGGTTAATTTAAAAATCATCTTGGCCCCGGGATGGAAGGAGGGGGGTGCTCTGCGTTCAGGGTCAGGAATCGGCGCGGACTGTGCTTGGTGCAGGGAGGGGCTGCTTTCGGCCCCAGCTGGCTGTGAAGGAAAAAATATAGACAGAGGCGAAGCAAAGGAAATACAAGTTACAGAACTGAAATTACATTTGCAAAGCTTAACTGTCCAGTAAGATCCAACAGTGTGCCTTTGTGACCCTGGAGTCGGTGTGGCTTGGTGACACCAAAGAAGCCACAGGCAGCCGACCTGGACTGGAATCTCTGAAAGAGACGCTGCAGGAGATTCCAGGGTGTAAAAGAACAGCCCTCCCAAGAGCAGAAGCATGTTGGAAATTCTGGACAAGCTGTATACAGGATAATCTCCCTTCCACCTCTCCCCCTCCTCTGAACATTATACACAGAAGTGGCCAGTCTGGACGTACGTGTGTAAGTATGAAAGGAGCTTCGGGCTTGGGGCATTAATATTTTCCTGAGTGATGTGGGAGCGTTCCCAACACTCTCCGTTGTTGTTTTATTATTTTATTAATGAAGCTTTAAAATTCAGTTATATGGTGTGTTTTCTTTATCTTCCCCCAACGATCCTGTAGTGTCAGCCTGATCATCTGACATGAGGGATAGATTGGTAACAGAAATTTGTCACAGTTTGGTGAGCAATTAAGAAGAGGGGAGCCCTGCAGAATTTACACCATCTATTTGTTTTACCCTTGTTATTTTGTGTTTGCTTTGCTTGGTACTATTGGTGTTATATGCTGAGAACTGCACGAGTAAAAGTGAGTCCTAATAGGATAAGGAAACACTATTTGGTTCTGGTTCTGTTCTATTTAACCCGTTACTGTTGTTGTTTTTTTTCTCTGTTCATTTGGGTGTTAGGAGTGTGGGTGGAACTGAACCTCTTGTTCGTAATTCCTCGGAGTGGAAGCCATGTGTGCGAGACAGCTCTGAGGTTAAATTGAGATCCTTCTGTCCTGTCCCCTGTAGCGGTCAGTGTATAGAAGTGGGAAAGTCTGGCTTAGACTGTAATTCCCTCTGCTCTCTGTGTAATTCTCTTTTCTGTTTAAGTGTCAAACAGATGAATGAGTCTCTGGGTAAACCCTCTAAGAGTAGTCCTTCAAATTATATGTTAAGTAAATGGCCTTTGCCCAATGGGCCATGTGTCTTCGTCTAGGTGGCAAGCCTCATGAAGGAGGACTCGGGTAGTCTTGTGAGTAAGAATGTTTAAGGGAAGAGACCAGGAGGGGTGGGGGGCTAGTTGAGAAGCCCACCCTCCTAGCTAAACTGGTAGTGGAAGAAGTTGGTGCCTATGGAAGGGACGGTTCAGTGAGAAAAGCAGGATCGGGCCCAGGCGGGCAGGCAACAGACAGAGAGATTGGAAAACAGGTTGGAAAACTTTAAGGGTGTAGTGGAAGGAAGGAGTAAGTAAGTGTAAGCATGGGGATTTCAAATACCCAGAACTTACTTGGAATGGTGATTTGAGTTGATAAAAGTGGCTGTTGGGAGACAAGCAAGTGATTTAAGGGAGAGTGAGAAGTTAACTCTGTAGTTGCTGGAGGAAACAGAAGTTGAACTTTGCAAAAATGCTGAAGAGGAAAGTTCTTGGTGTCTTTGAAATGTTTGTAAATAAATTGAGGCAAAGATATTGTTAATTGCAATCATTTAGAATTTAGTTAAATTAGCTGAAGAATGTATATAGTGCTATGTAATTGAAATTTTATTAGGCTGTAAGGGCACTATAAGTAGTGATGTTTTCTTTCAGTGTTTGAAAGCAAGAGTTAAAAGTAAAAAGCAAGCCAGAAAGCATCTGTATTCATGCAAATTATCTAACTGATAAGGTAGGAGCCACTGAAACCTGGGCTGCCTATGAAACACATAAAATATGGGATAATTCCTCTGTTTTTCCTGAAATCAACAAGGGTATTTGTCTATTTTAAGCAATGATTGTCTGCCCAGAAGGGGTAGACCTCTGTTTTTTTGTCTTTCAGATAATCAGAGAAAACTGGTGCCAGCTAAACAGCATTCAACGTACCATGCATTTACTGGCACAACAGAAATTATGTTTTGTGTTCTATGTTCTGTCTTGTGGTGTTTGTCTTGGGGCCGGAATTTTTGTGTTTAATATTTTTATAAAATAATCTAGTTTAAAAGCAAACAAAAAGTTTAAATTAAAATGCAGATACTTGTTTTGTTCAACTTGGAATACAAAGTGTTTAGGTAAATCAGGAGAATGTGATATACTAAAGTCTAATGCATTCCTTAAGTAAGGAAAAGAAAGTTTATTGGTCAAATTGTTAATTGCAAAAATTGTTGTTAAAATTTGCATACCAACAGTCTTTGAAAGCAAGGACATGAAAAGTTATCCCACTCCCCATATTGTACATGGGATCTTTCTGGCTACCTCAGATTTCTAGCCAGAGGGCTGGGGATGGTGGAAGGCTATTGGACTAGAGGTTGTATTGAGTGAACTCCTCAAAGTGGGTGTGCTTGTCCTGGCTTGTTGCTCGAAAGCTCTGTAATAAGGTTATTTTAGTAAAAGAGTGTGTGTGGCATATATTAAATAATAAGACTAATGTACTGTATAATGACAATGTGTAGGTGTTCATTGTTGGGAAAAAGGTGTATGAGTAAAAAGTGAAAGTTTCCTTTGCAGGTTAAAAGAAGCCAAGAAGGGAAGAAGCACAAAGAACAGAATGAATTAACTGAAAAAATAAAATAAAATAAAATAGCAAGCTCAGGCTATAGATAAGACACTGACTCCATTCAAGGACACTGCTCACAGTTAAGACTTGGTTAACAACCAGGAAAAGGAGGGCTTGAATTTGCCCATGCAGCTATGAGATCTGAAAAACACTGCCAGGCACTAATGAAATGTGTTAAGTTTTTTTTCTCACAGGTAAGGAAGCGCTACCCAAAGACCCTAGCAGCCCTGCCACTCCTTGGAACCAGGAGACGGGATTGATGTAAAGGTCCACCAACGAAAGACTGCCTTGGCTCCATGCTGGAAAGGCCCTTAAGTCCTGATGACTACCAACACCGCTGTGAAGTACCAAAGACTGACTGCTTGGACCCAAGATTCTCACTGCAAAAAGACCCCTCCACATTGGGAGAATTCTCCTACTGATGATTAGCCTATTTCACCTTCTAGCTCCACTGTGCCTTCTGGACAGTAGGGAAAAAGTACAAGGTGAAGTGCTAGTAGCCTCTCCCTTATCCACTGACAGATCTACTGTGCCTTTGAATTTTTCTAGAAAAAGCAAAACCATTACAGGGTGATGTGCTAGTAACCTCTCCCCTATACTGATGCTGCACCAAGACTGTTTTGGGAAAGAAGAAGGAACACTCACTCCACTGAAATTGCTGAAGTCCAGGAATTCCTGACTAGAAAGGACATTAAGAACTGACCCCGGTGAAGAAACAAAGAATTGTACACTGGCAGAAAAAATTTGTGTGACCCATGCTTGGGAATGTGGTATTGATTGGATTTTGGGGTTTATTCTACAGGCTGTGCCCTGTGTTGTGGATAAATTCTTCAGCATGTATTGCTCTCTCTAATTGGATTTTAAATAACAAGTACCCGAAGAGTTTGTTCTGCCACTGGAAATTTTACCTGTATTGAAACCATTCCAGTGACTAATAATGTAACCCCCTCCTATGCTATTAATGTCAATGCCTTTTAAAAGTACCTGAAAATAGTTAAATAACAAATGTAATATAGTACTACACCAAGGAAAGATGGTATTAAATATCACTGAGGCTGGGAAGGCATTGCAGTGGGATCTAGTATGTTTGGAGATTCAGAATTTCCTGAATGACCAGCTGATGGCCATTTGGAGTGATCTTGAGTACCAGACTTGGCCCACTGCCCTTACAGACACATCAGGAGTACCATCTGATCTGTGGTCATGGAGATATACTAAAGACTTTCTGGGTGGAAGTGTAAACATTTACAGTGCTCCTTCCAAGCATTTGGACTGGGGGGTGTGGGCTTCCACATACCGAATCCTGACGGGTCCATGGGGAGGATGCACATGGGACTGGATTATTCACCGAAACATCTGGGAAATTAGACCACTTGGTATACCTAACTGATTTATAGTCAGTGCCCCAATCCCTTAGTTGTCAGACAAACAGGATTCCACTCTTTTGTCCGTGCACTCATTCCTGGATTGTGGGTGGCTAAGCTCAAGAGAGCAGTTGTAAATATTTCTGCAGAGCTTGAAAAAACCAGCTAATGCATTAATAGACGCTTTCCAAAAGTTGCAACGAAAGACTGATGAAGTAGCAGAAGTAACTTTGCAAAATAGACGTGTGCTAAATGCCATGAATGCTGAATTAGAGAGGGGCTTGTGCTCGCATTGGGGAAAAATGTTGCTTTGCTGTTAATCACTCTGGCTTAATTGACAAAGATTTACAAGCTATTAAGAATGTTGCTGTTGTTTTCCATGCTATATCTCTTGATCACACTTTTAGTTTTAAGGACCTCCACTCAGACCTTGGGTCATGGTTTACTAGCCTCCCCCGTACAATTGTTAAATGGATATGTGTCCCAAGAGTCCCATTATGGTCCTCTAGGGACAAAGGGGGGATTGTTAGGCCTGAATAAAGATATAGCAGACAAAACCAGGTATGCCAACCTGACCAAAGTCAGGCTAACAGAGGTTTGTGGGTAATCCCTGAGTGGAAAACACTGAGAAGCAGCAGCATGTCTCACAAGCGCTGGGAAAAAGTGAGATAAGAGAGAAGCTGCATTCCTGGCATAGTACCAGATGTGCTGTGTTCGGGCAGCTCCTTCGAAGAACTGATAAGAGTCCTAGTTTCCCAGCCTCCCTGGTTTTGTTCTTTGTTTGTTTTTAACTCCCCTACATTTCTAACTTTAGGCATGCATGTATACTAAAGGTGTCTAGTTTCTAGTTGTTAGAAGAAGGGGGTGGGTTGCTCCAGTGAATAATTTATGACGCGACGGAACTGTCTACATAGGCTTATACTAAGATGTAAAGAGCAGGCTGGTTCTCTCTGGAGACGAGCTGCTCTCTATTGATGCGTGCACTTGTCAATAAAGAGCTTTTGATCGGACCTTGCTGGTGTTGCCTGTCTCTCTCGCGGTCAGACAACGAACTTTGCCGTCTGGGTTAGAGTCCCTGACATAAGTATAATCTAATATCTCATTGAAAGGTGACAGGGCCAGAAAGAGTTAATTAACTCACCTCACCGACTGACCTGACCCGTGGGTGAATCTTAAAAACTGGTTAACAAGATATGTAAATGAACAGAGCTTTGAAATGCAAGTCTGCAGTGTTAGAGGTAGAAGGGGAGGTGTTTGCTCAGGTCTTGTGATGTCAGCAAAGAAGTCTTGTCTATTGCTATAGTTTTAATTCAAAGAGCAAAAAAAGAATATTAACATTTATGATGATACTCGAGTGAAATAGTATTATTGTCTGTGTCTCTTTGAAGGTTGTGGTAATCTGTATCTGAACTGTTTGATGGATGTACTAATTGCCAGGATGTTTGGAAGAAGAGTTAAGCCTATTGTTTTCTCAGGCTGAAAGGCTGCTGGAAATGTTTAAGAACCTGGGACACGATCCTTCTTCATCTCAGATCTGCTTTGGGTTTCAAGAGGGGGAAACCTTAAGCCACAAGGATTGAGATCCCCAGTCATTGACTGGAGCCACCCTGAATATGGACAGTGGATTATAACCTATGGACTATTTCTAAAAGGACTTTTGGCAACTACAAGCTCATGTGAACTTTGTATCTGAACCTCAAAAATTGAATTCAAGTCTATATGTCTATTAATCTTTTAACCAACACTCACTCTCTCTCTTTTCTTTTCTAATAAATTTTAGCTTAGTTAATAAGAATTGGCTATAGCATGTATTTTAGGTAAAATCTAAGTTATAATTGAACCTGGTTATGTGGCTGATCCTTTGGGATCGGAAGAATCTTTTCTTTTATATGATGAAGTAAGATTTTCAGGAATCATCATCATATCTAACAGGTGTGTCTGGACGGAGGCCTGAGGCTGGGTACTTTAAGGGAACTGCGTGGTTTAAACTTCTAAGTAACCAGTGAGGTACTACAGAAGCTGTTTTGTGCTGGCTTGGTAAATCTAAGTATTGAAATAACCAGCAGCGTTTGGGATTTGTCTGCCCTGTTTTGTTTGCAATTCACTCTGATTGAGTGAGCTGAGCTGGCTCCCACGGTCAGCACCGTCACACCTACAGCCAGGCTGCAGAGGTCCGGGGGATCTTAGGGGCCTTGGGGTGCACAGATACCTATGTCCAGGCCATAGCGGTCCCTGGGGGGCTTAGAGAGTTTGGGGGGGACACAGATACCAATCTCCATGCTCTAGGGGTCCCATGGGGGCTTAGAGGGTTCGTGGGGGGCACATATTCCTACATCCAGGCTGTAGGGTTACCAGGGGGGCTTAGGAGGTTAGTGGGGGGTAAAGATACCTACGTCCAGGCTGGAGGCATCCTGGGAGTCTTAGGGGATTTGTGGGGGCCAAAGACACCTATGATGTCCAGGCTGTAGGGGTACCAGTGGGTTTTAGGGGTTCGAGTGGGCACAGATACGTATGTCCAGGCTGTATCGTTCCCAGGGGGGGTTAGAGGTTTCGTGCGGGGCACAGATATCTACGTCCAGATTGCAGATGTCCCGGGAGGGGGGGGTTAGAGGGGTTGTGGGAGTGCAAATACCTATGTCCAGGCTGTAGGGGTTCCTGGGGGCTTAGAGGGTTTCTGAGGGGCACATATACCTACGTGCACACTGGAGTGTCGCAAGGGGCTTATGGAGTCTATATGGGGTACAGATACCAATGTTCTGGCTGTATAGGTCCCTCGGGGGCTTAGGGGGTTTGTGGCGGCACAGATACCTAAGTTCAGGCTGGAGTGATCTCTGAGTGTCTTAGGTGTTTGGTGGGAGGCACAGATACCTACGTCCAGGCTGCAGGGGTCTCGGAGGGGCTTAGGGTCTGTCACGGAGTGTGGGGGAGTCCGGTCCTGCACCCCTCTTCCTGGGACTCACAGTGACTCTCAGCCAGCCAGTAAAACAGAAGGTTTATTGGACAACAGGAGCGAAGGATACAGCAGAGCTTGGAGGCACAAGCAGGACCCCACAATCAAGTCCTTCTAGGGGTTCAGGAAACTTAGTTCCCAGTTTGGGAATCCCTGAATTCCAACCACCCAGACCAAAACCAAAACTGAACTAACCCAACTCCCTCCAGCTGGCCATTTGCTGTGTCCAGCTTCCCGGGCAAAGGTGCTGACCCCTCCCCCCGCCTAGCTCAGGTTACAGGCTGAGCACGTGTCCGGTCCTAAAGTCACCCCCTGCTCTCCCATCCCCCACACTGACAGTCCCTACTCCATCACAGTAATGCCCAGAGCATTTCCCGCATGGAGCCACAGTGACACCGTGTGGCCACACTGAGTAATGCACAGAACATTTCCCATATGGAGCAACTGTGACACCGTGTGGCCACGCATGGTAACGCACAGAACATTTCCCATATGGAGCAACTGTGACACCTTGTGGCCAGGCAGGGTAATGCACAGAGCATTTCCTGCATGGAGCAACATTGATGCCTTGTGACCACACCAGGTAATGGACAGAGCATTTCCTGCATGGAGCAACAGTGACACCATGTGGCCATGCAGAGAAATGCACAGAGGATTTCCTGGATGGAGCAACAGTGATTCCATGTGGCCACGCAGGGTAATGCACAGAGCATTTCTCTCATAGAGGAACAGTGACAACATGTGGCCATGCAGGGTAATGCACAGAGCATCACGCCTATGTAGAGACTGTAGAGATCCCTGGGGGGCTTAGGGGTCATGGGGGGCACAGATAGCTACGTCCAGGCTGGAGACATTCTGGTGGGCATTAGGGGCTTCATGAGGGGCACAAATATCTACGTCAGGACTGGAGAGGTCCCTGGATGGCTTAGGGGTTCTGGTGAACATAGATACATACGTCCAGGCTGCAGGGGTCCCAGAGGGACTTAGGGGGTGTCACGTAGTGTGGTGGAATCTGGCCATGCACCCCTCTTCCTGGGACACACAGTGACTCAGCCAGCCAGTAAAACAGAAGGTTTTTTTGGCCAACAGGAACGAAGGATACAGCAGGGCTTTTGGGCACAACCAGGACCCCTCAATCGAGTCCTTCTGGGGGTTCAGGAAGCTAAGTTCCCAGTTTGGGATTCCCTGAATTCCAACAACCCGGCTCCAAACCAAAACTGAACTAACTCCCTCCAGCCAGCCCCTTCCTTTATTCAGCTTCCTGGGCAAAGGTGCTGAATCCCTCCCCGCTGCCTAGCTTAAGTTACAGGCTTAGGTCCTGTCCCTCACCTAAAGTCACCCGCTGCTCTCCCAGTCCCCACACAGACAGTCCCCACTCCATCACAGTAATGCACAGAGCATTTCGCGCATGGAGCAACAGTAACACCGTGTGGCCATGCAGGGTAATGCCCAGAGCATTTCCCCTGTGGAGCAACCGTGACACCATGTGGCCACACAGGGTAATGCACAGAGCATTTCCTGCATGGAGCAAGAGTGACACCGTGTGGCCACAAACGATAATGCACAGAGCATTTCCTGCATGGAGCAAGAGTGACACCGTGTGGCCACACAGGGTAATGCACAGAGCTTTTCCTGCATGGAGCAAGCGTGACACCGTGTGGTCATGCAGGGTAATGCACAGAGCATTTCCTGCATGGAGCAACAGTGATTCCATGTCGACATGCAGGGTAATGCACAGAGCATTTCTCTCATAGAGGAACAGTGACAACATGTGGTCATGCAGGGTAATGCACAGAGCATCACGCCTATGTAGAGGCTGTAGAGATGCCTGGGGGACTTAGGGGTCGTGGGGGGCACAGATAGCTACGTCCAGGCTGGAGACATTCTGGTGTGCATTAGGGGCTTCATGAGGGGCACAAATATCTACGTCAGGGCTGGAGAGGTCCCTGGATGGCTTAGGGGGTTGTGGTGAGCATAGATACATACGTCTATGCTGTAGTTGTCCCTGGGGGTTTAAGGAGTTGGTAAGGGTCACAGAAACCTAAGTATGGTCTGGAGGGGTCCCTGGGGGACTTAAGGGTTTGTGGTTGCGCAGATACCTACGTACCGGTTGGAGGGGGCCCTGGGGAGCTTAGGGTTTTGTGTGGCGTACACATAGCTATAACCAGGCTGGTGGGGGCGCTCTGGGTCTTAGAAGGCTGGTGGGGGGCAGAGATACCTATGTAGGGACTGGAGAAGTCCTGGGGAGGGCTTTGGGGGTTCCTGGAAGTCACAAATATTTACGTCCAGGCTGGAGGAGTTCTGGGGGTATTAGGGAGTTGTGCGGGGGCACAGATACCTATATCGAGGCTGTAGGTGTCCTGGGGTTGCTTTGGGGAATTTTGGGGTACAGATACCTACTTCCATGCTGTAGGGGTCGCTGAGAGGATCAGTGGGTTCGTGAGGGTGCACAGATATCTACGTCCGGTCTACAGGGATCCTGGGGGTGTCTTAGGGGTTTGTAAGGGGCACAGATACATTCATCCAGGCAAGAGTGGTCCTAGGGACCTTAGGGGGTTCATGCTGGGCACAGATACCTGCGTCTAGGCTGGAGGGGTTTTGGGGGTCTTAGGAGGGTTGTGTGGGCACAGATACCTATGGCGATGCTGGAGGGGTCCTGTCATGTCTTAGCGGATTCGTGGGGTCAGAGATACCTGCATCTAGGCTGGAGGGGTTCCGGGGGGATTAGGTGTGTTTGGGGGGGGAACAGATACCTACATCCTGATGGTAGGTGGCCCTGGGTAGCTTAGGCGGTTTTTGTCGGTCACAGATACAAACATCCATGCTGTAGGGGTCCCGAGGGACTTTGTGGGGCTCTAGGAGTCACAGATACCTACCTACAGTCTGGAAGGTTCCTGTGGGTATTAAGGGGTGTGTGGGGCATACAGATGCCTACATCTGGGCTTGTGGGTTCCCTGGGGGGCTTAGAGGTTTGTGGAGAGCACAGATACCATTATCCAGGCTAGATGGGTTCTGGTGGGATTAGGGGGTTGTGGGGGGCACAGATACCTATGTAAGCAGAAGCAGGATGAACTCTACCCTCACATCTGGTGGTGAATTATGGCAAGTGTGGAAAAGGATTTCAGGGTCTGATCATGTTTCCATAGACACACCCACCGTGCGTGACACGGCCACGGCAGCCTGGGATGGTTACTTTGGCAGCTATGGTATCCCCAGTTTATTTGTTGTTGGGGTGTGAGATGTGGAGTGTTGTCACCCTGATTGTGTGGATGAGGAACTGTGAAACAACTTTGAGACAGGGATTCTCACCATCAGTTGAGTGGCACTCACTAGACAAGGGAGTGGGCTCCTTGGGTGAGCTAGAGTCACCAATTGCACTTTTTTTCTTTTAACAGTTGAGTAGCAGTGTTGATTTTTTATTCTCTTAAAAGTTGAATTTCTAGGTTCTTGAGCTGAAATCACTGAAAAGATGTGTTAGCTTGTGGGGGACTCTGAAACTGTATTGCAGAACACAGTAGTTGGCAGACAGGAGCAATTTGTGGGAGTGGCCCACAGAGTGAGGTGAGTCTAGCAGTTTTGGGGGACAGCTGGAGCAGAACACAGGTCGGCTGGCAGAGCAGCTGGGGGACTGAGCTGAGCAGTTTGTGGGGAAGGCAAAAGCAGAATCCCATGGAGAGGCAGAGCAGTCAGCAGTAGACCACATAAGGTGCCCCTTTCTACTCAGGCTGGCAGGGGGAAAAACCCTGCAGATAGACTCTTGAACTCTGGGGTTGCGCAACTGTGGGTGATTTTGGGGTTGCTGGACTCTTGAAACGTTGGAGATATTGGACTTTGGATCCTTGGGGTGATTTGGGGATTGCTGGACTCATGAGCCCAGGGAAAAGGACACGGCCTAGTTGAGGTGTTTTCCCAATTTAATGCTATGTTGTTTATCTCACGTTATTAAACATTTTCTGCTACACCCAGACTCTATGCTTGCAAGAGGGGAAGTATTGCCTCTTTAAGGCACCTAGGAGTGCGTATGTAAAATTTTCCCATGTCACTGGGTGGGGGCTCGAGCTGGTTTGCATTACATTGTAGGCAAGGGACCCCTATGTATTGAACCCAGTCCTTGCTGCTATCAGTTCAGCCTGGCAGAAGGGTTCCACCTACGTCCAGGCTCAAGGGGTGCCTGGGGGGCTTAGGGAGTTCGTGGGGGGCACAGATATCTAGGTCCAGGCTGTAGGGGGTCGGGGGGGGGCTCAGGAGTTTGGTGGGGGGCACAGATACCTACGTCCAGGCTGCAGGGGTCCCAGAGGGACTTAGGGGGTGTCACGTAGTGTGGTGGAATCTGGCCCTGCACCCCTCTTCCTGGGACACACAGTGACTCAGCCAGCCAGTAAAACAGAAGGTTTTTTTGGCCAACACGAACGAAGTTTACAGCAGGGCTTTTGGGCACAACCAGGACCCCTCAATCGAGTCCTTCTGGGGGTTCAGGAAGCTTAGTTCCCAGTTTGGGATACCCTGAATTCCAACAACCCAGCTCCAAACCAAAACTGAACTAACTCCCTCCAGCCAGCCCCTTCCTTTATTCAGCTTCCTGGGCAAAGGTGCTGACCCCCTCCCAGCTGCCTAGCTTAAGTTACAGGCTTAGGTCCTGTCCCTCACCTAAAGTCACCCGCTGCTCTCCCATCCCGCACACAGACAGTCCCCACTCCATCACAGTAACGCCCAGAGCATTTCGTGCATGGAGCAACAGTAACACTGTGTGGCCATGCAGGGTAATGCCCAGAGCATTTCCCCCGTGGAGCAACAGTGACACCGTGTGGCCACACAGGGTAATGCGCAGAGCATTTCCTGCATGGAGCAACAGTGACACCGTGTGGCTACGCAGGGTAATGCACAGATCATTTCCTGCATGGAGCAAGAGTGACACTGTGTGGCCACGCAGGGTAATGCACAGAGCATTTCCTGCATGGAGCAACAGTGACAGCATGTGGTAACGCAGGGTAATGCACAGAGCATTTCCCCGCATGGAGCAACAGTGGCACTGTGTGGCCATACAGGGTAATACACAGAGCATTTCCTGCATGGAGCAACAGTGACACCATGTGGTCACGCAGGGTAATGCACAGAGCATTTCCCCGCATGGAGCAACAGTGACACCATGTGGTCACGCAGGGTAATGCACAGAGCATTTCCTGCATGGAGCAACAGTGGTACCATGTGGCCACACAGGGTAATATACAGAGCATTTCCTGCATGGAGCAAGAGTGACACCACGTGGTTATGCAGGGTAATGCATAGAACATTTCCCTGCATGGAGCATCAGTGACACCATGTGGACACACAGGGTAATGCACAGAGCATCGCACCTACGTGGAGGCTGTAGAGATCCCTCGAGGGCTTACGGTGGTTCGTAGGGTCACAGATACCTACATCCAGTATGGGCGGGGCCCTGGGAGAGTTGGGGGGTTGTGAGGGGCATAGATACTTGCGTCCAGGCTGTAGAGGTCCTGGTGGGGATTAAAGGCTTCCTGGAGGACAGCAAAATCTACGTCCAGGCTGAAGGGGTCCCTGGACGCTTAGGGGGTTGTGGTGAGCACAGTGATCCCTGGGGGCATAGGGACTTGGTGAGGGGCACAGATACCTATGTATGTCCTGGAGGGGTCCCTGGGGGGGGTTTAGTGGCACTGTAGGAGACACAGATACCTACGTCCAGGCTATAGGCATTCTGGGGGGGGCTTAGGGCTTTGGGGGGGCACAGATACCTACATCCAGGCTGGAGGGGTCCCGGGGGGCTTAGGTGGTTTGTGGGGAGGGGCACAGATATGTACATCCAGGCAGGAGAGGTTCCAGAGAGGATTATGGGTTTTTGCGGATGGCAGAGATACCTATCTCCATACTCTAGGGGTCCCGGGGGGCTTAGGGCTGGATGTGTCCCGAGGAGCTTAGGAGGTTTGTGGGGTGCTCAGACACCTGTGTCCAGGCTGTTGGGAACCCTGGGGGCTTAGGGGGTTCGTGGGGGTCACAGGTAGTTACGTCCAGGCTGAAGGGGTAATGGGAGTGCTTAAGGGATCGGGGCTGACACAGATACCTACGTCCAGGGTCTAGGGGAGGCAGGAGAAGTGAAGCGGCCATGGTGTGCTTTCAAGTAGGGATAATAATGATCCACTCTTACCTACCTCATGGTGGGTGGAGGATGGGGATCCATTGCAGAGTGTCACTAAGAGTAGTGCATAATATGAGGTGTCCCATCACGTTTACCAGAGCAGATTATAACATAATAGATTAGCTGAAACAATCTTTTTTATTTGTATTTTTTTATTTTTGAAGAGCAGCAATGACTTAGCTCAGACTGAAGCATTTTATCTAATTTTCAAGATCTAAGTGTCTCCTCCTTGTGTGTGATGACACAATTTAACACACTGCGACAAACAGGAGATGCTTTTGTTTTGCAACAAAATCTTTTTGCAAAGAACTTCCATCTCACTTGTTATGATTCTGAGAAACAAACTGGTTTAGTCTGAATGGGATATTTGGACAGAAACGGTTGGAATGAAATTTTCCAACCATCTCAGTTCCTGAGCTCTATCCCTGCCTCTGGGGGGATTTGTTGTCTGTTAGAACAGGAGTCTGACTGGCGGCTTCTCTTTCTGGCTCTGCCACCGCCTTGCTGTGTAGGCCCTTGGGTAGGTCTCCTCCCTTCTCTGTACCTCAGGCTCCTCCCATTTGTCCAATGGGAACAGGGACAGTTCTCGAATTCTGGGCAGTTGTGAGCCTGAGTGAGAAAAGGGGTGTTGAAGCCCTCTGTGAAGAAGAAAGGGGAGTTTCACGGTGTTTTTGCACCAAGGAATTCTAAACCAAAACTGAACTAACTCCCTCGAGTCCTTCTGGGGGTTCAGGAAGCTTAGTTCCCAGTTTGGGATTCTCTGAATTCCAACTACCCAGCTCCAAACCAAAACTGAACTAACTCCCTCCAGCCGACCCCTTCCTGTGTCCAGCTTCCCGGGCAAAGGTGCTCACTCTCTCAGCCCTGCCTAGCTCGAGTTACAGGCTTAGGTCCTGTCCCTCACCTAAAGTCACCCGCTGCTCTCCCATCCCCCACACAGACAGTCCCCACTCCATCACAGTAATGCCCAGAGCATTTCCTGCATGGAGCAACAGTGACACTGTGTGGCCACTCAGGGTAATGCACAGAGCATCACACCTATGTAGAGGCTGTAGAGATCCCTGGGGGCTTAGGGGTCATGGGAGGTACAGATAGCTACGTCCAGGCTGGAGGCATTCTGGGGGGCTTAAGGGGGTTCGTAGGGTCACAGATACCTACGTCCAGGATGGTCGGGACTCTGGGGGAGTTAGGGGTGTTGTGGGGGGCATAGGTACTTGCATCCAGGGTGTAGAGGTCCTGGTGGGGATTAAGGGCTTCCTGGAGGACACCAATATCTACGTCCGGGCTGGAGAGGTCCCGGCTTAGAGGTTGTGTTGAGCACAGTGATCCCTGGGGGTTTAGGAACTTGGTGAGGGGCACAGATACCTATGTTTGTTCTGGAGGGGTCCCTGGGGGGGCTTAGTGGTATTGTAGGGGACACAGATACCTACGTCCAGGCTATAGGCATTCTGGGGAGGCTTAGGGTTTTGGGGGGGCACAGATACCTACATCCAGGCTGGAGGGGTCCCGGGGGGCTTAGGGGGGTTGTGGGGGGCACAGCTATGTACGTCCAGGCTGGAGAGGTTCCAGGGAGTATAAGGAATTTTTGTGGACAGCAGAGATACCTATCTCCAGGATCTAGGGGTCCCTGGGGGGCTTAGGGCTTTTTTGGGAGGCACAGATAACTATGTCCAGGTTGGAGTGGTTCCTGGGGGGTTTAGGGGGTTCCTGGGGGGCACAGATACCTAGGTCCATGCTGTAGGGGTCCCCGGTTGGATTAGGGGTTTTCTGAGGGGTACAGATAGATACAGGCTGTAGGGGTCCCTAGGAGGCTTAGGGGGTTTGTGGGGGGCAGCGATACCTAAGTCCAGGCAATAGGGCTTCCAGGGGGAATTAGTGTGTTGGGGGGGCACAGATACCTAGATCCAGGCTGGAGGGCTCCCGATGGGGGGGGGGGCTTAGGCAGTTTGTGTTCGGCAAAGATACCTACCTCCAGGCTGGAGGGGTGTCTCGGCACTTAGGGATTGTGGGGGGGCACAGATACCTCCGTCCAGGCTGGAGGGTCCCTGGGGAGCTTAGCGGGTTCGTAGGGGGCACAGATACCTAAATCCAGGCTGGAGGGATCCAGGGGGGGCTTATGGGGTTCAGGGGGCACAGATACTTATCTCTAGGCTGTAGTGGTCCCTGGTGGGCTTAGAGGGTTTTGGGGGGCCCCAGATACCTAAGTCCATGCTGTAGGCGTCCCTACAGGTGCTTATGGGTTCCTGGGGTGCACAGATACTTATGTCCAGGCTGGAGGGGGCAGGGGGGGTTGGGGTTTCATGGGGGGGCACAGATACGAACCTCCAGGCTGTAGGAGTCCCAGGGGGCTGTGGGGGTACAGATTTCTACATCTGGGCTGGAGGGGTCCTGGGGGTATAGAGGGTTTGTGGGGGGCACAGATACCTAGGTACAGGCTGTCGGTGTCCCGAGGAGATGAGGCGGTTCACTGGGGGCTCAGATACATCCAGGCTGGATGTGTCCCGAGGAGCTTAGGGGGTTCGTGCGGTGCTCAGACACCTGTGTCCAGGCTGTAGGGATCCCTGGGGGCTTAGGGGGTTCGTGGGGGTCACAGGTAGTTACGTCCAGGCTGAAGGGGTAATGGGAGTGCTTAAGGGATCGGGGCTGACACAGATACCTACGTCCAGGGTCTAGGGGTCCCGAGGGGATTGGGGGTTGAGGGGGGAACAGATACCTACGTCATAGCTGGAGGTGTCTTGGGTGGTTTAGGAGGTTCGATGGAGTCACAGATACCTGAGTCCAGGCTGTAGCGGTTCCTGGGGCATTGAGGGATTTCTGGGTGTAACAGATACCTACGTGCAGACTGGAGGGGTCCTGGAGCGCTTAGGAGATTTATGGGGGGCACAGATACCAACATACTGGCTGTAAAGTTCCCTGGGGGGCTTTGTGGGTTCGGGGGGCACAGATACCAATGTCCTGGCTGTAGATGTTCCTGGGGTACATAGTGGGGCTGTGGTCGCACATAACCCTACATCCAGGCTGTCGGGGTCCCGGGGGCCCCTGGCCAAATTGGGTCCCCCTGGAAAAGTCTCCCTCACGGTGGCCCCAGGGCTGGAGGAGCTCCCACTCCCTGATATGGCGCAAAGGCTGCAGCACGGGCACAGAGCTTCTCTGGTGTCAGTGCCACAGCGGGGCAGGGGTAAAGGAGTGAGACCAGAGAAGCTCTGTTCCCCTGCTGCAGCCCCCAGGTAATAGAAGGGAGTGGGAGCTCTTCCAGCACTGAGGCCACCGTGGAGGAACATCTACAGCCAGGACATTGGTATCTGTCATACATTAGAAGCAAGAGGAAGACTAAGGACAGGGTAGGCCCACTGCTCAGTGAGGAGGGGGAAACAGTAACGGGAGACTTGGAAATGGCAGAGACGCTTAATGACTTCTTTGTTTCAGTCTTCACTGAGAAGTCTGAAGGAATGTCTAGTATAGTGAATGCTTACGGGAAGAGAGTAGGTTTAGAAGAGAAAATAAGGAAAGAGCAAGTAAAAAATCACTTAGAAAAGTTAGATGCCTGCAAGTCACCAGGGCCTGATGAAATGCATCCTAGAATACTCAAGGAGTTAATAGAAGAGGTATCTGAGCCTCTAGCTATTATCTTTGGGAAATCATGGGAGACGGGGGAGATTCCAGAAGACTGGAAGGAGGCAAATATAGTGCCCATCTATAAAAAGGGAAATAAAAACAACCCAGGAAACTACAGACCAGTTAGTTTAACTTCTGTGCCAGGGAAGATAATGGAGCAGGTAATCAAAGAAATCATCTCCAAACACTTGGAAGGTGGTAAGGTGATAGGGAATAGCCAGCATGGATTTGTAAAGAACAAATCGTGTCAAACTAATCTGATAGCGTTCTTTGATAGGATAACGAGCCTTGTGGATAAGGGAGAAGCGGTGGATGTGATATACCTAGACTTTAGTAAGGCATTTGATACGGTCTCGCATGATATTCTTATAGATAAACTAGGAAAGTACAATTTAGATGGGGCTACTATAAGGTGGGTGCATAACTGGCTGGATAACCGTACTCAGAGAGTAGTTGTTAATGGCTCCCAATCCTGCTGGAAAGGTATAACAAGTGGGGTTCCACAGGGGTCTGTTTTGGGACCGGATCTGTTCAATATCTTCATCAACGATTTAGATGTTGGCATAGAAAGTACGCTTATTAAGTTTGCGGATGATACCAAACTGGGAGGGATTGCAACTGCTTTGGAGGACAGGGTCAAAATTCAAAATGATCTGGACAAATTGGAGAAATGGTCTGAGGTAAACAGGATGAAGTTCAATAAAGATAAATGCAAAGTGCTCCACTTAGGAAGGAACAATCAGTTTCACACATACAGAATGGGAAGAGACTGTCTAGGAAGGAGTATGGCAGAAGGAGATCTAGGGGTCGTAGTAGACCACTAGCTTAATATGAGTCAACAGTGTGATACTGTTGCAAAAAAAGCAAACGTGATTCTGGGATGCATTAACAGGTGTGTTGTAAACAAGACACGAGAAGTCATTCTTCCGCTTTACTCTGCGCTGGTTAGGCCTCAACTGGAGTATTGTGTCCAGTTCTGGGCACCACATTTCAAGAAAGATGTGGAGAAATTGGAGAGGGTCCAGAGAAGAGCAACAAGAATGATTAAAGGTCTTGAGAACATGACCTATGAAGGAAGGCTGAAGGAATTGGGTTTGTTTAGTTTGGAAAAGAGAAGACTGAGAGGGGACATGATAGCAGTTTTCAGGTATCTAAAAAGGTGTCATCAGGAGGAGGGAGAAAACTTGTTCGCCTTAGCCTCCAATGATAGAACAAGAAGCAATGGGCTTAAACTGCAGCAAGGGAGATTTAGGTTGGACATTAGGAAAAAGTTCCTAACTGTCAGGGTAGTTAAACACTGGAATAGATTGCCTAGGGAAGTTGTGGAATCTCCATCTCTGGAGATATTTAAGAGTAGGTTAGATAAATGTCTATTAGGGATGGTCTAGACAGTATTTGGTCCTGCCTTGAGGGCAGGGGACTGGACTCGATGACCTCTCGAGGTCCCTTCCAGTCCTAGAGTCTATGAGTAATCTGTGCCCCCCATAAACCACCTAATCCCCACGGGAACCCCTACAGCCAGGATGTTGGTATCTGTCCCCCTATAAATCTCCTAAGCCCTCTGGAACCCTTCCAGTCTGAACGTAGGTATCTGTGACCCCCAGAAATCCCCGAATACCCCAGGAACATCTACAGCCTGGACTTAGGGATCTGTGACTCCAACGAACCTCCTAAACCACCCAGGACCCATTCAGCTAGGACGTAGGCATCTGTTCCCCCCTCAACCCCCAATCCCCTCGGGACCCCTAGACCCTGGACGTAGGTATCTGTGTCCACCCCGATTCCCTAAGCACCCCCATTACCCCTTTAGCCTGGACGTAGGTATCTGTACTCCCACAAACCCCCTAAACGTCCCAGCGACCCCTTCAGCCTGGAAGTCCCTATCTGTGACACCCACGAACCTCTAACCTCCCAGGGATCCCTACAGCCTGGACACAGGTGTCTGAGCACCCCACAAACCCCCTAAGCTCCTCGGGACACATCCAGCCTGGATGTATCTGAGCCCCCAGTGAACCGCCTAATCTCCTCGGGACACCGACAGCCTGTACCTAGGTATCTGTGCCCCCCACAAACCCCCCATAACCCCCAGGACCCATCCAGACTAGATGTAGGTATCTGCACCCCCACAGCCTCCCTGAGACTCCTACAGCCTGGAGGTTTGTATCTGTGCCCCTCATGAAACCCCAACCCCCCCTGTCCCCTCCAGACTGGACATAAGTATCTGTGCACCCCACGAACCCATAAGCACCTGTAGGGACGCCTACAGCATGGACTTAGGTATCTGGGGCCCCCCAAAACCCCCTAAGCCCACCAGGGACCCCTATAGCCTAGAGATAAGCATCTGTGCTCCCTGAACCCCATAAGCCCCCGCTGGACCCATCCAGTCTGGACTTAGGTATCTGTGCCCCACATGAACCCGCTAAGCCCCCCAGGTACCCTCCAGCCTGGATGGAAGTATCTGTGCCCCCACAACCCCTAAGTGCCGAGAAACCCCTCCAGCCTGGAGGTAGTTTTCTGTGCCCACCAGAAACCGCTTTAGCCCCCCCAGGGACCACTCCAGCCTGGATGCAGGTATCTGTGCCCAACACAAACGGCGAAAGCCCCGCCCCCGGGAACCCTCCAGCCTGAACCTAGGTATCTGTGCCCCCCCAACACACTAATTCCCCCTGGAAGACCTATTGCCTGGAAGTAGGTATCTCTGCCCCCCACAAACCCCCTAAGCCTCCCAGGGACCCCTACAGCCTAGACGTAGGTATCTCTGCCACCCAGAAAACCCCTAATCCACCCAGGGAACCCTACAGCATGGACCTAGGTATCTGTGCCCCCCAGGAACTCCCTAAACCCCCAAGGAACCACTCCAACCTGGACATAGATATCTGTGCCTCCCAAAAAACCCTAAGCCCCCCGGGACCCCTAGAGTATGGAGATAGGTATCTCTGCCATCCGCAAAAACCCCTAATCCTCTCCGGAACCTCTCCAGCCTGGATGTACATATCTGTGCCCTCCCCACAAACCACCTAAGCCCCCCGGGACCCCTCCAGCCTGGATGTAGGTATCTGTGCCCCCCCAAAGCCCTAAGCCCCCCCAGAATGCCTATAGCCTGGACGTAGGTCTCTGTGTCTCCTACACTACCACTAAGCCCCCCCCCAGGGACCCCTCCAGGACATACATAGGTACCTGTGCCCCTCACCAAGTCCCTATACCCCCAGGGATCACTGTGCTCACCACAACCACCTAAGTGTCCAGGGACCCCTTCAGCCTGGACGTAGATATTGCTGTCCTCCAGGAAGCCTTTAATCCCCACCAGGACCTCTACAGGCTGGACGCAAGTACCTATGCCCCTCACAACCCCCCTAACTCTCCCAGGGTCCCGCCCATACTGGATGTAGATATCTGTGACCCTACGAACCCCCGTAAGCCCTCGAGGGATCTCTACAGCCTCCACGTAGGTGCGATGCTCTCTGCATTACCCTGTGTGGCCACATGGTGTCACTGTTGCTCCATGCAGGAAACGCTCTGTGTATTACCCTGCGTCACCACATGGTGTCATTGTTGCTCCATGCAGGAAATGCTCTGTGCATTACCCTGTGTGGCCACACGGTGTCACTGTTGCTCCATGCAGGAAATGCTCTGTGCATTACCCTGTGTGGCCACACGGTGTCACTGTTGCTCCATGCGGGGAAATGTTCTGTGTATTACCCAGTATGACCACATGGTGTCACTGTTGCTTCATGCAGGAAATGATCTGTGCATTACCCTGCGTGACCACATGGTGTCACTGACGCTCTATGCGGGGAAATGCTCTGTGTATTACTCTGTGTGGCCACACGGTGTCACTGTTGCTCCATGCGGGGAAATGCTCTGTGCATTACCCTGCGTGACCACATGGTTTCACTGTTGCTCCATCCAGGAAATGCTCTGTGCATTACCCTGCGTGGCCACACGGTGACACTGTTGCTCCATGCGCGAAATGCTCTGGGCATTACTGTGATGGAGTGGGGACTGTCTGTGTGGGGGATGGTAGAGCAGGGGGTGACTTTAGGTGAGGGACAGGACCTAAGCCTGTAACTCGAGCTAGGCAGGGCTGAGAGAGTGAGCACCTTTGCCCGGGAAGCTGGACACAGGAAGGGGTCGGCTGGAGGGAGTTAGTTCAGGTTTTTTTTTGGAGCTGGATAGTTGGAATTCAGAGAATCCCAAACTGGGAACTAAGCTTCCTGAACCCCCAGAAGTACGCGACTGACGGGTCCTGGTTGTGCCCCAAAGCCCTGCTCTATCCTTCGTTCCTGTTGGCCAAAACAACCCTCTGTTTTACTGGCTGGCTGAGTCACTGTGTGTCCCTGGAAGAGGGGTGCAGGGCCAGATTCCACTACACTCCATGACACCCCCTAAGCCCCTCTGGGACCCCTGCAGCTGGGACGTAGGTATCTGTGCCCCCCACCAAATCCCTGAGCCCCCCAGGTACCCCTACAGCCTGGGCCTAGATCTCTGTGCCCCCCAGGAACCTCCTCAAATCCCCAGGGACCCCTTCAGCCTGAACATAGGTGGAACCCGTCTGCCAGGCTGAATTGATAGCAGCAAGGACTGGGTTCAATACATAGGGGTCCCTTCCCTATTACGTAATGCAAACCAGATCGAGCCCTCACCCAATGACATGGGAAAATTTTACATACACACCCCTAGGTGCCTCAAAGAGGCAATACTTCCCCTCTCGCAATCATAGAATCTGGGTATAGCAGAAAATGTTTAATAACGTGAGATAAACAACATAGCATTAAATTTGGAAAACACCTCAACTAGGCCGTGTCCTTTTCCCTGGGCTCTAGAATCTAGCAATCCCGAAATCACCCCAAGAGTCCAAAGTACAATACCTCAAATATTTCAAGACTCCAGCAACCCCATAATCACCCACATTCCCGCAGCCCCAGAGTTCAAGAGTCTATCTGCCGGGTTTTCCCCCCTGCCAGCCTGGGTAGAAAGGGGCACCTTACGTGGTCCACTGCTGTCTGCCCTGCCTCTCCGTGGGATTCTGCTTCTACCTTTCCCACAAACTGCTCAGCTCAGTCCACCAGCTGCTCTGCTCCACCAGCCAACCTGTGATCTGCTCCAGCTGTCTCCAAAAACTGCTTAGCTTACTTCACTCCGTGAGTCATTCCAAGTGTTCCACAAACTGCTCTTCTCCATCAGCTGCTCTGCAATATAGTTTCAAACTCCCCCACTATTTAACACAGCACTTCAATGACTTCAGGTCAGGAACCTGGATCTTCAGTTATTAAGAAAATCAACAACCAGCTCTACTATTCAACTGTTAAAAGAAAAAACGATGTAATTGGTGTTTCTGGCTCATCCAAGGAGCCCACTCCCTTGTCTAGTGAGTGCCACTCAACTGATGGTGAGAATCCCTGTCTCAAAGCTGTTTCACAGTTCCTCATCCACACAATCAGGGTGTCAACACTCCACATCTCACACCCCAACAACAAATAAACTGGGGATACCATAGCTGCCAAAGTAACCATCCCAGGCTGCCGTGGCCGTGTCACGCAGGGTGAGTGTGTCTATGCAAACATGATCAGACCCTGAAATCCTTTTCCACACTTGCCATAATTCACCACCAGATGGGAGGGTAGAGTTCATCCTGCTTCTGTTTACATAGGTATCTGTGCCCCCCACAACCGCCTAATCCCACCAGAACCCATCAAGCCTGGATAATGGTATCTGTGCTCTCCACAAACCTCTAAGCCCCCCAGGAAACCCACAAGCCCAGATGTAGGCATCTGTATGCCCCACACACCCCTTAATACCCACAGGAACCTTCCAGACTGTAGGTAGGTATCTGTGACCCCTAGAGCCCCACAAAGTCCCTCGGGACCCTTTCAGCATGGATGTTTGTATCTGTGACCGACAAAAACCGCCTAAGCTACCCAGGGCCACCTACCATCAGGATGTAGGTATCTGTTCCCCCCCCCAAACACACCTAATCCCCCCGGAACCCCTCCAGCCTAGATGTAGGTATCTCTGACCCCACGAATCCGCTAAGACATGACAGGACCCCTCCAGCATCGAAATAGGTATCTGTGCCCACACAACCCTCCTAAGACCCCAAAACCCCTCCAGCCTAGACGCAGGTATCTGTGCCCAGCATGAACCCCCTAAGGTCCCTAGGACCCCTCTTGCCTGGATGAATGTATCTGTGCCCCTTACAAACCCCTAAGCCCCCCCCAGGATCCCTATAGACCGGACGTAGATATCTGTGCACCCTCACGAACCCACTGATCCTCCCAGCGACCCCTACAGCATGGAAGTAGGTACCTGTACCCCAAAATTCAGGAAAGCAACCCCAGGACCCCTACAGCCTCGATATAGGTATCTGTGCCCCCGCACAACTCCCTAATACCCCCAGAACTCCTCCAGCCTGGACGTAGATATTTGTGACTTCCAGGAACCCCCAAAGCCCTCCCCAGGAATTCTCCAGTCCCTACATAGGTATCTCTGCCACCCACCAGCCTTCTAAGACCCATAGGGCCCCCACAAGCCTGGTTATAGCTATGTGTACGCCACACAAACCCCCTAAGCTCCCCAGGGCCCCCTCCAACGGGTACGTAGGTATCTGCGCAACCACAAACCCTTAAGTCCCCCAGGGACCCCTCCAGACCATACGTAGGTTTCTGTGACCCTTACCAACTCCTTAAACCCCCAGGGACCACTACAACATGGACGTATGTATCTATGCTCACAACAACCCGCTAAGCCATCCAGGGACCTCTCCAGCCCTGACGTAGATATTTGTGCCCCTCATGAAGCTCCTAATGCCCACCAGAATGTCTCCAGCCTGGACGTAGCTATCTGTGCCCCCCACGACCCCTAAGTCCCCCAGGCATCTCTACAGCCTCTACATAGGCGTGATGCTCTGTGCATTACCCTGCATGGCCACATGTTGACACTATTCCTCTATGAGAGGAATGCTCTGTGCATTACCCTGCGTGGCCACATGGTGTCACTGTTGCTCCATGCAGGAAATGCTCTGTGCATTTCCCTGCATCGCCACATGGTGTCACTGTTGCTCCATGCGGGAAATGCTCTGTGTATTACCCTGCGTGGCCACACGGTGTCACTCTTGCTCCATGCGGGAAATGCTCTGGGCATTACCCTGTGTGGTCACACGGTGTCACTCTTGCTCCATGCAGGAAATGCTCTGTGCATTACCCTGTGTGGCCACATGGTGTCACTGTTGCTCCACGGGGGAAATGCTCTGGGCATTACTGTGATGGAGTGGGGACTGTCTGTGTGGGGGATGGGAGAGCAGCGGGTGACTTTAGGTGAGGGACAGGACCTAAGCCTGTAAGTTAAGCTAGGCAGCTGGGAGGGGGTCAGCACCTTTGCCCAGGAAGCTGAATAAAGGAAGGGGCTGGTTGGAGGGAGTTAGTTCAGTTTTGGTTTGGACCTGGGTTGTTGGAATTCAGGGAATCCCAAACTGGGAACTAAGCTTCCTGAACCCCCAGAAGGACTCGATTGAGGGGTCCTGGTTGTGTCCAAAAGCCCTGCTGTATCCTTCGTTCCTGTTGGCCAAAAAAACCTTCTGTTTTACTGGCTGGCTGAGTCACTGTGTGTCCCAGGAAGAGGGGTGCAGGGCCAGATTCCACCACACTACGTGACACCCCCTAAGTCCCTCTGGGACCCCTGCAGCCTGGACGTAGGTATCTGTGCCCCCCACCAAACTCCTGAGCCCCCCCGACCCCCTACAGCCTGGACCTAGATATCTGTGCCCCCCACGAACTCCCTAAGCCCCCCAGGGACCCCTTGAGCCTGGACGTAGGAGGAACCCTTCTGCCAGGCCGAACTGATAGCAGCAAGGACTGGGTTCAATACATAGGGGTCCCTTGCCTACAATGTAATGCAAACCAGCTCGAGCATCCACCCAGTGACATGGGAAAATTTTACATACGCACTCCTAGGTGCCTCAAAGAGGCAATACTTCCCCTCTCGCAAGCACAGAGTCTGGGTGTAGCAGAAAATGTTTAATAACGTGAGATAAACAACATAGCATTAAATTGGGAAAACACCTCAACTAGGCCGTGTCCTTTTCCCTGGGCTCATGAGTCCAGCAATCCCCAAATCACCCCAAGGATCCAAAGTCCAATATCTCCAACGTTTCAAGAGTCCAGCAACCCCAAAATCACCCACAGTTGCGCAACCCCAGACTTCAAGAGTCTATCTGCAGGGCTTTTTCCCCTGCCAGCCTGAGTAGAAAGGGGCACATTATGTGGTCCACTGCTGACTGCTCTGCCTCTCCATGGGATTCTGCTTTTGCCTTCCCCACAAACTGCTCAGCTCGGTCCACCAGCTGCTCTGCCAGCCGACCTGTGTTCTGCTCCAGCTATCCCCCAAAACTGCTAGACTCACCTCACTCCGTGGGACATTCTCACAAACTGCTCTTGTCTGTCAACTACTGTGTTCTGCAATACAGTTTCAGAGTTCCCCACAAGCTAATACATCTTTTCACTGATTTCAGCTCAAGAGCCTAGAAACTCAACTTTTAAGAGAATAAAAAATCAACACTGCTATTCAACTGTTAAAAGAAAAAAAAGTGCAATTGGTGACTCTAGCTCAACCAACGAGCCCACTCCCTTGTCTAGTGAGTGCCACTCAACTGATGGTGAGAATCCCTGTCTCAAAGCTGTTTCACAGTTCCTCATCCACACAATCAGGGTGACAACACTCCACATCTCACACCCCAACAACAAATAAACTGGGGATACCATAGCTGCCAAAGTAACCATCCCAGGCTGCCGTGGCCGTGTCACGCACGGTGAGTGTGTCTATGCAAACATGATCAGACCCTGAAATCCTTTTCCACACTTGCCATAATTCACCACCAGATGGGAGGGTAGAGTTCATCCTGCTTCTGTTTACATAGGTATCTGTGCCCCCCACAACCCCCTAATCCCACCAGAACCCATCTAGCCTGGATAATGGTATCTGTGCTCTCCACAAACCTCTAAGCCCCCCAGGGAACCCACAAGCCCAGATGTAGACATCTGTATGCCCCACACACCCCTTAATACCCACAGGAACCTTCCAGACTGTAGGTAGGTATCTGTGACCCCTAGAGCCCCACAAAGTCCCTCGGGACCCCTACAGCATGGATGTTTGTATCTGTGACCGACAAAAACCGCCTAAGCTACCCAGGGCCACCTACCATCAGGATGTAGGTATCTGTTCCCCCCCCAAACACACCTAATCCCCCCGGAACCCCTCCAGCCTAGATGTAGGAATCTCTGACCCCACGAATCCGCTAAGACATGACAGGACCCCTCCAGCATCGACATAGGTAACTGTGCCCACACAACCCTCCTAAGACCCCCAAAACCCCTCCAGCCTAGACGCAGGTATCTGTGCCCAGCATGAACCCACTAAGGTCCCTAGGACCCCTCTTGCCTGGATGAATGTATCTGTGCCCCTTACAAACCCCTAAACCCCCCCCAGGATCCCTATAGACCGGACGTAGATATCTGTGCACCCTCACGAACCCACTGATCCTCCCAGCGACCCCTACAGCATGGAAGTAGGCATCTGTACCCCAAAATTCCCCAAAGCAACCCCAGGACCCCTGCAGCCTCGATATAGGTATCTGTGCCCCCGCACAACTCCCTAATACCCCCAGAACTCCTCCAGCCTGGACGTAGATATTTGTGACTTCCAGGAACCCCCAAAGCCCTCCCCAGGACTTCTCCAGTCCCTACATAGGTATCTCTGCCCCCCACCAGCCTTCTAAGACCCATAGGGCCCCCACCAGCCTGGTTATAGCTATGTGTACGCCACACAAACCCCCTAAGCTCCCCAGGGCCCCCTCCAATCGGTACGTAGGTATCTGCGCAACCACAAACCCTTAAGTCCCCCAGGGACCCCTCCAGACCATACGTAGGTTTCTGTGACCCTTACCAACTCCTTAAACCCCCAGGGACCACTACAACATGGACGTATGTATCTATGCTCACCACAACCCCCTAAGCCATCCAGGGACCTCTCCAGCCCTGACGTAGATATTTGTGCCCCTCATGAAGCCCCTAATGCCCACCAGAATGTCTCCAGCCTGGACGTAGCTATCTGTGCCCCCCATGACCCCTAAGTCCCCCAGGGATCTCTACAACCTCTACATAGGCGTGATGCTCTGTGCATTACCCTGCATGGCCACATGTTGTCACTGTTCCTCTATGAGAGAAATGCTCTGTGCATTACTCTGCGTGGCCACATGGAATCACTGTTGCTCCATCCAGGAAATGCTCTCTGCATTTCCCTGCATGACCACATGGTGTCACTGTTGCTCCATGCAGGAAATGCTCTGTCCATTACCTGGTGTGGTCACAAGGTGTGAATGTTGCTTCATACGGGAAATGCTCTGTGCATTACCCTGTGTGGCCACATGGTGTCACTGTTGCTCCACGGGGGAAATGCTCTGGGCATTACTGTGATGGAGTGGGGACTGTCTGTGTGGGGGATGGGAGAGCAGCGGGTGACTTTAGGTGAGGGACAGGACCTAAGCCTGTAACTTAAGCTAGGCAGCTGGGAGGGGGTCAGCACCTTTGCCCAGGAAGCTGAATAAAGGAAGGGGCGGGCTGGAGGGAGTTAGTTCAGTTTTGGTTTGGAGCTGGGTTGTTGGAATTCAGGGAATCCCAAACTGGGAACTAAGCTTCCTGAACCCCCAGAAGGACTCGATTGAGGGGTCCTGGTTGTGCCCAAAAGCCCTGCTGTATCCTTCTTTCCTGTTGGCCAAAAAAACCTTCTGTTTTACTGGCTGGCTGAGTCACGGTGTGTCCCAGGAAGAGGGGTGCAGGGCCAGATTCCACCACATTACGTGACACCCCCTAAGTCCCTCTGGGACCCCTGCAACCTGGACATATGTACCTATGCTCACCACAACCCCCTAAGCCATCCAGGGACCTCTCCAGCCCTGACGTAGATATTTGTGCCCCTCATGAAGCCCCTAATGCTCACCAGAATGTCTCCAGCCTGGACGTAGCTATCTGTGCCCCCCACGACCCTTAAGCCCCCCAGGGATCTCTACAGCCTCTACATAGGCATGATGCTCTGTGCATTACCCTGCATGGCCACATGTTGTCACTGTTCCTCTATGAGAGAAATTCTCTGTGCATTACCCTGCGTGGCCACATGGAATCACTGTTGCTCCATCCAGGCAATGCTCTGGGCATTTCCCTGCATGGCCACATGGTGTCACTGTTGCTCCATGCAGGAAATGCTCTGTCCATTAGCTGGTGTGGTCACAAGGCGTCAATGTTGCTCCATGTGGGAAATGCTCTGTGCATTACCCTGCCTGGCCACACGGTGTCACAGTTGCTCCATATGGGAAATGTTCTGTGCGTTACCGTGCGTGGCCACATGGTGTCACTGTTGCTCCATGCGGGAAATGCTCTGTGCATTACTGTGATGGAGTAGGGACTGTCTGTGTGGGGGATGGGAGAGCAGGGGGTGACTTTAGGACCGGACACGTGCTCAGCTTGTAACCTGAGCTAGGCGGGGGGAGGGGTCAGCACCTTTGCCCGGGAAGCTGGACACAGCAAATGGCCGGCTGGAGGGAGTTGGGTTACTTCAGTTTCGGTTTTGGTCTGGGTGGTTGGAATTCAGGGATTCCCAAACTGGGAACTAAGTTTCCTGAACCCCTAGAAGGACTTGATTGTGGGGTCCTGCTTGTGCCTCCAAGCTCTGCTGTATCCTTCGCTCCTGTTGTCCAATAAAGCTTCTGTTTTACTGACTGGCTGAGAGTCACTGTGAGTCCCAGGAAGAGGGGTGCAGGACCGGACTCCCCCACACTCCGTGACAGACCCTAAGCCCCTCCGAGACCCCTGCAGCCTGGACGTAGGTATCTGTGCCTCCCACCAAACACTTAAGACACTCAGAGATCCCTCCAGCCTGAACTTAGGTATCTGTGCCCCCCACAAACCCCCTAAGCCCCCGAGGGACCTATACAGCCAGAACATTGGTATCTGTTCCCCATATAGACTCCATAAGCCCCTTGCAACACTCCAGTGTGCACGTAGGTATATGTGCCCCTCAGAAACCCTCTAAGCCCCCAGGAACCCCTACAGCCTGGACATAGGTATTTGCACTCCCACAACCCCCCTAACCCCCCCCTCCCGGGACATCTACAATCTGGACGTAGATATCTGTGCCCCTCACAAAACCTCTAACTCCCCCTGGGAACGATACAGCCTGGACATACGTATCTGTGCCCACTCGAACCCCTAAAACCCACTGGTACCCCTACAGCCTGGACATCATAGGTGTCTTTGGCCCCCACAAATCCCCTAAGACTCCCAGGATGCCTCCAGCCTGGACGTAGGTATCTTTGCCCCCCACTAACCCCCTAAGCCCCCCTGGTAACCCTGCAGCCTGGATGTAGGAATATGTGCCCCCCACGAACCCTCTAAGCCCCCATCGGACCATAGAGCATGGAGATTGGTATCTGTGTCCCCCCCAAACTCTCTAAGCCCCCCAGGGACCGCTATGGCCTGGACATAGGTATCTGTGCACCCCAAGGCCCCTAAGATCCCCCGGACCTCTGCAGCCTGGCTGTAGGTGTGACGGTGCTGCCCGTGGGAGCCAGCTCAGCTCACTCAATCAGAGTGAATTGCAAACAAAACAGGGCAGACAAATCCCAAACGCTGCTGGTTATTTCAATACTTAGATTTACCAAGCCAGCACAAAACAGCTTCTGTAGTACCTCACTGGTTACTTAGAAGTTTAAACCACGCAGTTCCCTTAAAGTACCCAGCCTCAGGCCTCCGTCCAGACACACCTGTTAGATATGATGATGATTCCTGAAAATCTTACTTCATCATATAAAAGAAAAGATTCTTCCGATCCCAAAGGATCAGCCACATAACCAGGTTCAATTATAACTTAGATTTTACCTAAAATACATGCTATAGCCAATTCTTATTAACTAAGCTAAAATTTATTAGAAAAGAAAAGAGAGAGAGTGAGTGTTGGTTAAAAGATTAATAGACATATAGACTTGAATTCAATTTTTGAGGTTCAGATACAAAGTAGACATGAGCTTGTAGTTGCCAAAAGTCCTTTTAGAAATAGTCCATAGGTTATAATCCAATGTCCATATTCAGGGTGGCTCCAGTCAATGACTGGGGATCTCAATCCTTGTGGCTTAAGGTTTCCCCCTCTTGAAACCCAAAGCAGATCTGAGATGAAGAAGGATCGTGTCCCAGGTTCTTAAACATTTCCAGCAGCCTTTCAGCCTGAGAAAACAATAGGCTTAACTCTTCTTCCAAACATCCTGGCAATTAGTACATCCATCAAACAGTTCAGATACAGATTACCACAACCTTCAAAGAGACACAGACAATAATACTATTTCACTCAAGTATCATCATAAATGTTAATATTCTTTTTTTGCTCTTTGAATTAAAACTAGAGCAATAGACAAGACTTGTTTGCTGACATCACAAGACCTGAGCAAACACCTCCCCTTCTACCTCTAACACTGAAGACTTGCATTTCAAAGCTCTGTTCATTTACATATCTTGTTAACCAGTTTTTAAGGTTCACCCACGGGGCAGGTCAGTCGGTGAGGTGAGTTAATTAACTCTTTCTGGCCCTGTCACCTTTCAATGAGATATTAGATTATACTTATGTCAGGGACTCTAACCCAGACGGCAAAGTTCGTTGTCTGACCGCGAGAGAGACAGGCAACACCAGCAAGGTCCGATCAAAAGCTCTTTATTGACAAGTGCACGCATCAATAGAGAGCAGCTCGTCTCCAGAGAGAACCAGCCTGCTCTTTACATCTTAGTATAAGCCTATGTAGACAGTTCCGTTGCGTCATAAATTATTCACTGGAGCAACCCACCCCCTTCTTCTAACTACTAGAAACTAGACACCTTTAGTATACATGCATGCCTAAAGTTAGAAATGTAGGGGAGTTAAAAACAAACAAAGAACAAAACCAGGGAGCGAAAACAAGGAGGCTGGGAAACTAGGACTCTTATCAGTTCTTCGAAGGAGCTGCCCGAACACAGCACATCTGGTACTATGCCAGGAATGCAGCTTCTCTCTTATCTCACTTTTTCCCAGCGCTTGTGAGACATGCTGCTGCTTCTCAGTGTTTTCCACTCAGGGATTACCCACAAACCTCTGTTAGCCTGACTTTGGTCAGGTTGGCATACCTGGTTTTGTCTGCTATATCTTTATTCAGGCCTAACAATCCCCCCTTTGTCCCTAGAGGACCATAATGGGACTCTTGGGACACATATCCATTTAACAATTGTACGGGGGAGGCTAGTAAACCATGACCCAAGGTCTGAGTGGAGGTCCTTAAAACTAAAAGTGTGATCAAGAGATATAGCATGGAAAACAACAGCAACATTCTTAATAGCTTGTAAATCTTTGTCAATTAAGCCAGAGTGATTAACAGCAAAGCAACATTTTTCCCCAATGCGAGCACAAGCCCTTCTCTAATTCAGCATTCATGGCATTTAGCACACGTCTGTTTTGCAAAGTTACTTCTGCTACTTCATCAGTCTTTCGTTGCAACTTTTGGAAAGCGTCTATTAATGCATTAGCTGTTTTTTTTCAAGCTCTGCAGAAATATTTACAACTGCTCTCTTGAGCTTAGCCACCCACAATCCAGGAATGAATGCACGGACAAAAGAGTGGAATCCTGTTTGTCTGACAACTAAGGGATTGGGGCACTGACTATAAATCAGTTAGGTATACCAAGTGGTCTAATTTCCCAGATGTTTCGGTGAATAATCCAGTCCCATGTGCATCCTCCCCATGGACCCGTCAGGATTCGGTATGTGGACGCCCACACCCCCCAGTCCAAATGCTTGGAAGGAGCACTGTAAATGTTTACACTTCCACCTAGAAAGTCTTTAGTATATCTCCATGACCACAGATCAGATGGTACTCCTGATGTGTCTGTAAGGGCAGTGGGCCAAGTCTGGTACTCAAGATCACTCCAAATGGCCATCAGCTGGTCATTCAGGAAATTCTGAATCTCCAAACATACTAGATCCCACTGCAATGCCTTCCCAGCCTCAGTGATATTTAATACCATCTTTCCTTGGTGTAGTACTATATTACATTTGTTATTTAACTATTTTCAGGTACTTTTAAAAGGCATTGACATTAATAGCATAGGAGTGGGTTACATTATTAGTCACTGGAATGGTTTCAATACAGGTAAAATTTCCAGTGGCAGAACAAACTCTTCGGGTACTTGTTATTTAAAATCCAATTAGAGAGAGCAATACATGCTGAAGAATTTATCCACAACACAGGGCACAGCCTGTAGAATAAACCCCAAAATCCAATCAATACCACATTCCCAAGCATGGGTCCCACAAATTTTTTCTGCCAGTGTACAATTCTTTGTTTCTTCACCGGGGTCAGTTCTTAATGTCCTTTCTAGTCAGGAATTCCTGGACTTTAGCAATTTCAGTGCAGTGAGTGTTCCTTCTTCTTTCCCAAAACAGTCTTGGTGCAGCATCGTATAGGGGAGAGGTTACTAGCACATCACCCTGTAATGGTTTTGCTTTTTCTAGAAAAATTCAAAGGCACAGTAGATCTGTCAGTGGATAAGGGAGAGGCTACTAGCACTTCACCTTGTACTTTTTCCCTACTGTCCAGAAGGCACAGTGGAGCTAGAAGGTGAAATAGGCTAATCATCAGTAGGAGAATTCTCCCAATGTGGAGGGGTCTTTTTGCAGTGAGAATCTTGGGTCCAAGCAGTCAGTCTTTGGTACTTCACAGCGGTGTTGGTAGTCATCAGGACTTAAGGGCCTTTCCAGCATGGAGCCAAGGCAGTCTTTCGTTGGTGGACCTTTACATCAATCCCGTCTCCTGGTTCCAAGGAGTGGCAGGGCTGCTAGGGTCTTTGGGTAGCGCTTCCTTACCTGTGAGAAAAAAAACTTAACACATTTCATTAGTGCCTGGCAGTGTTTTTCAGATCTCATAGCTGCATGGGCAAATTCAAGCCCTCCTTTTCCTGGTTGTTAACCAAGTCTTAACTGTGAGCAGTGTCCTTGAATGGAGTCAGTGTCTTATCTATAGCCTGAGCTTGCTATTTTATTTTATTTTATTTTTTCAGTTAATTCATTCTGTTCTTTGTGCTTCTTCCCTTCTTGGCTTCTTTTAACCTGCAAAGGAAACTTTCACTTTTTACTCATACACCTTTTTCCCATAGATCCCATCACAGACTTTCAACAACCAGAGCGGGTGCTCACTGAGACAGAGAGAGAGAGATGCCACAATAGTGATATCCAGTGCCAGCAGACATCAAACTATCAGAAATTCTGTGAACAGAGAAGACGCTGCTAGTGGAAAATGGCTTGTGAGGTATTAGAATGCTGGTCCGGGCAGAGGGAAGGGCAGTGGCTTCCGCGGCTGTTACTGGGCATGCGCAGTGCCCGGGAGTAGCACATTGCTATGGGGAGGGATTTAATACACCGCCCCCCCCGCCTGTCCCGGGGTTCGCCCCTCCCCCCCACACGATGGCCGGGCCCCGGCCCCCGCATCCCAGCAGGGCGGGCGGGCGGATCCTCCTGCAGCTCCACTGGTTACTACACATTTTAACAGGAGGATAATATTCAGTAGGTTATGCGTTTTCTAATGATACCTCACAAGCCATACTGGGTACAAAATTGATCATAATTTTCTAGAAGAGTGAACACAGGGGTACAGATTGACACAGTGTCTGTGTGTGTGTTCCCAGCAGATATGTGGGTATTTCAATCCCTCATAAGCACAATGTTTGGCATCTTCAAGGACCTGGGGAACTGGTCCTGGGAATTCACTAGTTTAGCAAGTGTGAGACTGCATGAAATTGTGAGACACTTTGGTATTAATAATACAATAATATAATCTGATAAAATTGGAAAGAATCATGCTAGGTATGCCATGTAAAGTGTCAGTGAAAATGTTATGATTTGCCAAGTATGATAATTTTGTTTCTATGTTTCTATCACCTTTGTATTGTGAGTTACAGATATGTAAGGTATATCTGTATTTCCAGACTTGTGCAGTTTTTCTTGGTGACACCCCCAGACATATTGGCATCAACATTGCCTAGCATGTTTGATGGCCCATTGAGGGTCATCAGCTGTACAATGAACCTATGGACCAAGGGGACACACCTATTGAGTCAGCAAGACATGCCGGGGTTTGCCTGTGTAATGAAACCTCCAAAGCTTTTCCATGCCATGTGCTGTGAAGCTTGTGTTTGGGACACAGGAAGTACAAGCCACATGGCAAAAGGAATATAAAGCGCAGCTGCATCATCTCCATCTTGTCTTCAATCCCCCTTCCTACCTCTGGAGCAACTTCTCTACAAACTGAACCCTGGAACAAAGGACTGAATGACCCATCCAAGCTGTGGATGCGTTCCAGACAGACTTTCAAGCCAGCAACTCACCAATACTGCTAAGAACCTGATATATCCATTTTGGAATGTATCTGACTGCTTTTCCATTTAAATTCTTTCTGTCTTTCTTTCTTTTAAACCTTTAGTTTAGATGCTAAAGAATTGTCTGGAAGGATGGAATTTAACTTCATTCTTTCATTTGTTCTTTCTTCTAAACATTTAGTTTAATTGCTAAAGGATTGGCTGGCAGCATGGTATTTTGGATGAGATCCAAACCTGGGTAATGTGGCTAACCTTCTACCCACCCACTTCCTGGATCCAATTAGGATCACTCTCCTGCTGCGCTCTGGCCATGCTGTATCACAGTGAGCAGAGTTTTTAAATAACCTCTCACTGTACGGGACCTAGTTGCTGATTAGGAGTCAGAGAACTGTCATGCAATAAAGGGGGCCGTGTGATTTCTTTTTTCAGAGTCTCGTTAACCAGTGTGTGGGATCAGAAACACAGTTTGTGACTGGTCAGTGAGTTTAACTTCAGTGTTAACCACCAGTATGGGGAGCATCTGCTCTCCCTTTTTCAGCCTGCTCTGACCTTGGCATTTTCAGTGAGGACTGCCCCAGGCACACTAGGTCACACTAAGCACTGAAGATAAATTAACAGAATGTTTTTGATGATCAAGATGTATGAAATCAACTGAACTCCTTTGTTTTCTTTCATCTGAGCGGAGTTTCTGGTTTTCCAACGTGATATGATCTCCCAGCTGGAACAAGGGGAAGAGCCATGGGTCCCAGAGCTCCAGGGTTCAGAGGAAAGAGAGATCCTGAGATCTCCCCGCACAGATGAGGAAACATTAAACCAACTCAGAATCTGTAAGTGCCTGAAGGAAACATCTAGGATGCCCTACAAAGCTCTTGGGAAGTCTCTCAGTTCATTATTGTCCATAGCAGGGGTCGCATCCGCAGGGTAAATATAGCTCAAGGCTTCCTATAGATGCTAGCAGACACCGGGCAGTAGCTTTCTCCCTTCCCCCTGTGAAGTTGGATGGGATGTGAAGGCTGAATTGATCCCCTCCTCTCTCCTGTTGGGGGGAGCTGAGTTCCTGATTTTTATTTGTCCTCTCTCCAGCACTTGTTTTGGTTTGGCCTTCCCCTTTCCATCCCTGTTTGAGGTTTCTGTCTCTATCACAGCAGGTGATACAATGACGTGTGAGGTTCAGCACAGACCAGAAAAAGAGCAGGGAAACCAGCCAGGGGAGAAAATGGATAAATTTATTTCCTGTCAGGGAACTCAGAAAGGCCTTAAGGAAACCAGAATACAGCAGGAAATCTGCAGGGAAAAGCAAAAAAAATACATGTGCTGAGTGTGGGAAAAACTTCACTTACAGATCAGGCCTTTCTCAACATCAGAGAATCCACACAGGGGAGAGGCCCTGTGAATGCAATGAGTGCGGGAAAACTTTCAGTCGCAGCTCGCACCTTATTGGGCATCAGAGAATCCACACAGGGAAGAGATCCTATCATAGAATCCTAGCTTATAAGGGTTGGAAAGGACCTCAAGAGATCATCTAGTCCAACCCCCTGCTCAAAGCAGGACCAATTCCCCAATGGTTCCCTCAAGGATTGAACTTACAACCCTGGGTTTAGTAGGCCAATGCTCAAACCACTGAGCTATCCTCTCCCTCCTGAATGCAGTGAGTGCGGGAAAACTTTCAGTCGCAGCTCACACCTTATTCGGCATCAGAGAATCCACACACAGGAGGGGTCCTATGAATGCAGTGAGTGCGGGAAAACCTTCAATCGCAGCTCTCACCTTATTCAGCATCAGAGAATCCACACGAGCAAGAAGCCCCGCGAATGCCGTCAGCAGGCCTGCACAACTCGTAAAGTGGTGATGTAGAGAAATCTCTGTATTAACTATCTCTATAAATCTTTATAATGTTGCATTGTGTTATTTTGTATTAAGTATCTTTATCTTTATGACATTGCATCCGGCATGATGTTATTTTGTAATTCATATGACTTGGCATTGTGCCTCTCTATTTTCATACAACTTTGTATTAGATCCCTATATAGAGAATTGGTAGAAAACTTTGTATCAAATGTTATAGCCCCTAAGGATAGTATAGTTAAAGTAAAAGAAAACATGTGCCTTTTTGCTAGAAGTAGAATAAGATCTTCCCCCGCACTCTGTAATCAATTGCTCTATTGACTGAATGAGGTGTGAATGAGTGAGGCTTGGAAGACACCCACCTCCAGACAGCTACAACAGTTGAAGAGGGAATGGGAGCCAGAGCAAAGGACAATACAACTTGTCAAGTAGGCCCAATAAAGAAGAGCAGACATATTGATGGCCTGTCATAAACAGATAGCTAAGGGTTAATGTCTCTTTCACCTGAAGCACCTGACCAGAGGACCAATCAGGAAACCGGATTTTTTTCAACTCTGGGTGGAGGGAAGTTTGTGTCTGAGTCTTTGTTTTCTGTCTGCCTGCTTTCTCTGAGCTTTGGAGAAGTAGTTTCTACTTTCTAGTCTTCTGTTTCTAAGTGTAAGGACAAAGAGATCAGCTAGTAAGTTATATGGTTTCTTTTCTTTGATATTTGCATGAATATAAGTGCTGGAGTGCTTTGATTTGTATTCTTTTTGAATAAGGCTGTTTATTCAATATTCTTTTAAGCAATTGACCCTGTATTGTGTCATCTTAATACAGAGAGACCATTTGTATGTATTTTTCCTTTCTTTTTTATATAAAGCTTTCGTTTAAGACCTGTTGAAGTTTTCTTTACTGGGAAATTTCAGGGAAATTGAGTCTGTACTCACCAGGGAATTGGTGGGAGGAAGAAAGCAAGGGAGATCTGTGTGTTGGATTTGCTAGCCTGATTTTGCATTCCCTCTGGGGGAATAGGAAAGTACTTTTGTTTCCAGGACTGGGAACAGAGAGGGGGGAAGGGAAAAAGGATTATTTCCCTTTGTTGTGAGACTCAAGGGATTTGGGTCTTGGGGTCCCCAGGGAAGGTTTTTCAGGGGGACCAGAGTGCCCCAAAACACTCTAATTTTTTGGGTGGTGGCAGCAAGTACCAGGTCCAAGCTGGTAACTAAGCTTGGAGGTTTTCATGCTAACCCCCATATTTTGGACGCTAAGGTCCAAATCTGGGACTAAGGTTATGACATGGTGGTAGCGGTGGGATATAGACAGAATCCAGAAGCCAGTAGGAATATTATATTTTTCTCTTCTCTGATAAGGGCTTTTTAGCAGAGAGAAACAGTTGGTTTTAAAAGGGAACCAGAGAGAATTTTTTTTTTCTGCTCTCTCTGGCAGTTTGTGGCTTGCATGTTAAGCGAGAAGCCATTAAGAGACTGTTAAGGGTCTTTTGTCACACAATAGCACTCCCATTGAGAGTCATTACCAGCACTATATAAATGCAAATAAAGTGGTTTTTCAGGTTTACTTAACATTGAAAATTAGCTAAAGGCACTGTTGCTAGGCAGACTTCAGGAGGCAACAGAGAACCTGCAGTTCAGAAGATAAACACCGGAGGGCACCCCAACACAAGAAAACAGGAATCATGACTTCTAAGGCAAAAATTGAGGCCGAAGAGCAATTCAAAGAAGCTGAACACAGGCGACAACTGGAAATAAAACAAACAGAGATGGAAATAAGAGAGAGAGAAAGAGAGGCAGCACACAAAAGAAAACTAGAAGAAGAAGAGGCGGCCCACCGCCGAGACATGGAAAAACACCAAAAAGAAATGGAAAAACAACAAAAAGAAATGGAAAAACAACAAAAAGAGAATGAAGAGAAGGAAAAACAGAGAAAACATGAACTGGACTTGGCAAAAGCTGGGCTGCATGTGCCAGCCAACCCTAACAACCTGGCGCCAATTATTGCTCCACAGCACAGGAAATTTCCCACCTACAAGGCAGGGGATGACACCGAGGCCTTCTTGGAAAATTTTGAAAGAGCCTGTCTTGGGTACAACATCCCCAAAGACCAGTACATGGTAGAATTGAGGTCACAGCTCAGTGGACCTTTAGCAGAGGTGGCAGCTGAAATGCCTAAGCAGCAAATGAATGACTATAAACTTTTTCAAACCAAGGCCAGATACCGAATGGGGATAACCCCAGATCATGCCCGTCGGCGCTTCCGAACCCAAAAGTGGAAACCAGAGGTGTCATTTCCCAAACACGCCTACTACATTGCAAAAAACTATGAGGCCTGGATAACAGGAAACAACGTTCAAACCTTGGAAGAACTGCACCTCCTCATACAAATGGAGCAGTTCTTGGATGGTGTTCCTGAAGACATCACACGGTACATACAAGATGGAAAACCCAAAGATCTCGCTGAGGCGGGGGAGATTGGAGCCAAATGGATGGAACTGGCAGAAAGCAAGAAAGCTACTGTCAAGGGGAACGATTACCCCAGGGGGCACACAGACCATAAACCCTACAACCGAGGACAGCCAAAGACCCCACATACCACCCAAGTAAAGCCACAGACACCCTACCCTTCCACCTCACCAGTCTCCAGTAACTTACCTCGGCCCAGTGACCCATCAGATGGAAGATGCTTTAAGTGTAATGAACTGGGACATATCAAGGCCAACTGTCCAAAGAACACCATGCGAGTGCAATTCATTACACCACCATCACACCAAAGATCCCCAGGCCCGGATGCCTCTCAAATACCCTTGGAGCGAAGGGAAAATTTGAGAGTGGGCGAGAAGAAGGTTACTGCGGGGAGAGACACGGGGGCACAAGTGTCAGCTATCCACCAATCCTTCGTTGACCCCAAATTCATCAACCCAAAGGCCGAAGTTACAATTTACCCCTTCATGTCACAAGCTGTAGACTTGCCTACAGCTCAACTGCCTGTCCAGTACAAAGGCTGGTCAGGAATGTGGACTTTTGCAGTCTATGACAATTATCCTATCCCCATGCTACTGGGGGAAGACTTGGCCAACCAGGTGAGGCGGGCCAAGAGAGTGGGAATGGTTACACGTAGCCAAACCAGGCAAGCTTCCAGACCCATTCCTGTTCCTGAGCCGTCCACAGAGGCCCCGTCTGTGTTACCAGAGACCCAGACAGAGGTAGTGGACCCGGATTCCATGCCTACCACTGAAACAGCCACAGCATCTCCAGTCCCAGGCCCGGAACTGGAACAGCAACCAGCACCAGCAAGTGCAACCACATCTTCAAACTCAACGCCAGTGGGCGCCTGCTAGCCACAACTGGCAGAAGCAACAGACAGCCATACCCAAAAGGCTCAGCCAGAGCCTGAAATACCCTCAGGTGCACCAGCGGAGAGCGGTTCACCAGCAACGGAAACAACCCCATCACCTACATCGCTTCCAGAGGGACCAAGCCCAAGTCCACAGTCTGAGGAAGAACTGGTGACCCCAGCCTCAAGGGAACAGTTCCAGACTGAGCAGGAAGCAGATGACAGCCTTCAGAAAGCTTGGGCGGCGGCACGGAGCACCCCACCGCCTCTCAGCTCTTCTAATCGATCCCGGTTTGTTATAGACCAAGGACTTTTATACAAGGAAATTCTTTCTGGTGGACACCGGGAAGAATGGCAGCCGCAAAAACAGTTGGTGGTTCCAACTAAGTACCGGGGGAAGCTCTTAAGCTTAGCCCATGATCATCCCAGTGGCCATGCTGGGGTGAACAGAACCAAGGACCGGTTGGGGAAGTCCTTCCACTGGGAGGGGATGGGCAAGGACGTTGCCAAGTATGCCCGGTCTTGTGAGGTATGCCAAAGAGTGGGAAAGCCTCAAGACCAGGTCAAGGCCCCTCTCCAGCCACTCCCCATAATTGAGGTCCCATTTCAGCGAGTAGCTGTGGATATTCTGGGCCCTTTCCCAAAAAAGACGCCCAGAGGAAAGCAGTACGTACTGACTTTAGTGGACTTTGCTACCCGATGGCCGGAAGCAGTAGCTCTAGGCAACACCAGGGCTAACACTGTGTGCCTGGCCTTAACAGACATCTTTGCCAGGGTAGGTTGGCCCTCCGACATCCTTACAGATTCAGGGTCTAATTTCCTGGCAGGGACCATGGAAAAACTGTGGGAAACTCATGGGGTGAATCACTTGGTTGCCACCCCGTACCACCATCAAACCAATGGCCTGGTGGAAAGGTTCAATGGAACTTTGGGGGCCATGATACGAAAATTCATCAACGAATTCTCCAATAATTGGGATCTAGTGTTGCAGCAGTTGCTGTTTGCCTACAGGGCTGTACCACATCCCAGTTTAGGGTTTTCACCATTTGAACTTGTGTATGGTCACGAGGTTAAGGGACCATTACAGTTGGTGAAGCAGCAATGGGAGGGGTTTACGCCTTCTCCAGGAACTAACATTCTGGACTTTGTAAGCAACCTACAAAGCACCCTCCGACACTCTTTAGCCCTTGCTAGAGAGAACCTAAAGGATGCTCAAGAAGAGCAAAAAGCCTGGTATGACAGACATGCCAAAGAACGTTCCTTCAAGGTAGGAGACCAGGTTATGGTCTTGAAGGCGCAACAGGCCCATAAGATGGAAGCATCATGGGAAGGGCCATTCACGGTCCAAGAGCGCCTGGGAGCTGTAAACTACCTCATAGCATTTCCCAATTCCTCACTAAAGCCTAAAGTGTACCATGTTAATTCTCTCAAGCCTTTCTATTCCAGAGACTTACAGGTTTGTCAGTTTACAGTCCAGGGAGATGATGCTGAGTGGCCTGACGGTGTCTACTACGACGGGAAAAAAGACGGTGGCGTGGAAGAGGTGAACCTCTCAACCACCCTGGAACGTCTGCAGCGGCAACAAATCAAGGAGCTGTGCACTAGCTTCGCCCCATTGTTCTCAGCCACCCCAGGACGGACTGAACGGGCATACCACTCCATTGATACAGGTAATGCTCACCCAATCAGAACCCCACCCTACCGGGTGTCTCCTCATGCCCAAGCTGCTATAGAACGGGAGATCCAGAACATGCTACAGATGGGTATAATCCGCTCATCTACCAGTGCATGGGCATCTCCAGTGGTTCTGGTACCCAAACCAGATGGGGAAATACGCTTTTGCGTGGACTACCGTAAGCTAAATGCTGTCACTCGTCCGGACAACTATCCAATGCCACGTACCGATGAGCTATTGGAGAAGTTGGGACGTGCCCAGTTCATCTCTACAATAGACTTAACCAAGGGGTACTGGCAAGTACCGCTAGATGAACCTGCCAAGGAGAGGTCAGCATTCGTCACCCATGCGGGGGTGTATGAATTCAATGTCCTTCCTTTCGGCCTTCAAAATGCACCCGCCACCTTCCAGAGGCTGGTAGATGGTCTACTAGCTGGACTGGGAGAATTTGCAGTTGCCTACCTCGATGATGTGGCCATTTTTTCAGACTCCTGGCCCGAACACCTACTACACCTGGAAAAGGTCTTTGAGCGCATCAGGCAGGCCGGACTAACTGTTAAGGCCAAAAAGTGTCAAATAGGCCAAAACAGAGTGACTTACCTGGGGCACCAGGTGGGTCGAGGAACCATAAACCCCCTACAGGCCAAGGTGGATGCTATCCAAAAGTGGCCTGTCCCAAAGTCAAAGAAGCAGGTCCAATCCTTCTTAGGCTTGGCCGGATACTACAGGCGATTTGTACCACACTACAGCCAAATCGCTGCCCCATTGACCGACCTGACCAAAAAGACCCAGCCAAATGCAGTTAAGTGGACTGATGAGTGTCAAAAGGCCTTTACCCAACTTAAGGCAACGCTCATGTCTGACCCTGTGCTCAGGGCCCCGGACTTTGACAAGCCATTCCTAGTAACCACAGATGCATCTGAGCGTGGTATAGGAGCAGTGCTCATGCAGGAAGCAACAGATCACAACTTCCATCCTGTCGTGTTTCTCAGTAAGAAACTGTCTGAGAGGGAAAGTCACTGGTCAGTCAGTGAAAAGGAATGCTATGCCATTGTGTACGCCCTGGAAAAGCTACGCCCATATGTTTGGGGACGGCGGTTCCAACTACAAACTGATCATGCTGCACTAAAGTGGCTTCATACTGCCAAGGGGAACAACAAGAAACTTCTTCGTTGGAGTTTAGCTCTCCAAGATTTTGATTTTGAAATTCAACACATCACAGGAGCTTCTAATAAAGTTGCTGATGCACTCTCCCGTGAGAGTTTCCCAGAATTCAGTAGTTAAAAAGTGTTCTTAAAATGTAGAAGTCTGTTAGTTATATACTTAGTAGTATATGTAAAGGTGCATGTGTTGTAGTAATCTGTTTATTTTAAAGTTCTAGAAGGAAATCGCCGCCAGTGAGCTTCCCCACTGTCTGCCATTTGGGGGGCGTGTCATAAACAGATAGCTAAGGGTTAATGTCTCTTTCACCTGAAGCACCTGACCAGAGGACCAATCAGGAAACCGGATTTTTTTCAACTCTGGGTGGAGGGAAGTTTGTGTCTGAGTCTTTGTTTTCTGTCTGCCTGCTTTCTCTGAGCTTTGGAGAAGTAGTTTCTACTTTCTAGTCTTCTGTTTCTAAGTGTAAGGACAAAGAGATCAGCTAGTAAGTTATATGGTTTCTTTTCTTTGATATTTGCATGAATATAAGTGCTGGAGTGCTTTGATTTGTATTCTTTTTGAATAAGGCTGTTTATTCAATATTCTTTTAAGCAATTGACCCTGTATTGTGTCATCTTAATACAGAGAGACCATTTGTATGTATTTTTCCTTTCTTTTTTATATAAAGCTTTCGTTTAAGACCTGTTGAAGTTTTCTTTACTGGGAAATTTCAGGGAAATTGAGTCTGTACTCACCAGGGAATTGGTGGGAGGAAGAAAGCAAGGGAGATCTGTGTGTTGGATTTGCTAGCCTGATTTTGCATTCCCTCTGGGGGAATAGGAAAGTACTTTTGTTTCCAGGACTGGGAACAGAGAGGGGGGAAGGGAAAAAGGATTATTTCCCTTTGTTGTGAGACTCAAGGGATTTGGGTCTTGGGGTCCCCAGGGAAGGTTTTTCAGGGGGACCAGAGTGCCCCAAAACACTCTAATTTTTTGGGTGGTGGCAGCAAGTACCAGGTTCAAGCTGGTAACTAAGCTTGGAGGTTTTCATGCTAACCCCCATATTTTGGACGCTAAGGTCCAAATCTGGGACTAAGGTTATGATAGAAGCTAGCACCTTCTTTAGAAAACACCCTCTTTGAGCAGCATTGGGACAACACCCAGAGAAAAGCAGCACAAAGACCAACGGACGCAGACCCAGATTTTGAATCTGGTCTAGATTTGCATAAGAGGGAAGCTGCTATAAATGCGAGGTGTCTTGCAGAAGGACCCCGGATCTCGTCTTGTCACCATCGGACCATTGATTAGGATCGGTAGAAGCCCGGCTCCACCCCTCCCCCATCTAACTCACCTGGCCAGTGCAGTTAAGGGGAGCAACTAGCTGGTAACAACAGCAAGACGGAGTGTGTTTATGTCTGTGTGTGTGCGTGAATGCATGACTGTGATATATATCTCATGTGCATATCATAGAGTATTAATTGATACCTGTATTACTAATAAATGTGGCATTTTGCCTTAATCCCCCTGAAAAGTTCCTGTACAGTACTTTGAGTAAAACAGCGAGAGCCACAATGCTCCAAAGAAAACAGCTGAGGACCGAAACCCCCCGGCCCTGCGGAAACACCCCCCACTCAGGACCTCCCAGCCTGGCGGAAACACCCCGCCCAGTCCTGCAGAAACAAACCCTCCTTCCCCAGCGCCGCCCCACCAAAACAGCTGTGGGTCAAAAAGGAAGGTTGGTGGTGGGGAGGTGTTACTTGATGTTAAATCAACCAGGGACTCCCAGCCAAAGAGGTGGCTGGGAGCTCTCAGGGTCAAATTAAAGGGCCTGGGGCTCTGACAACTGGGGGAACCCGGAGCTTTTCAGGGCTGGGGCAGGGATTTAAAGGTCCCAGAGCTCCTGCTGCTGAGGGGAGCCTGAGCCCTTGAAATCCCAGCCTCACTCCATCCCCTGGAGCTGCCGCCAGGATTCAAAGGGCTCTGTGCTGCCTGCAGCCACAGGGATCCCTGAGCCCTTTAAATCTCAGCTGCTGCCGGGATTCAAAGGGCTCTGGGCTGCCCGTGGCGGTGGGGAGCCCTGAGACCTTTAAACCTCAGCTGCGGCCGGGAATCTCTGCGAGCAGCCCAGAGCCCTTTGAATCCCGGCCGTGGCTGGCAGGCCGGCTTTAGGAAGTGCAGGGCCCCGCAGGGATGACTGGGGAAAAAAAAGCCTTTCAGTTCTTAACAACCGGTTCCCTATAAAAAGTTCTGCCACAGTATGTATTTTTTGTACCAGTAGGGTTACCATACGTCCGTATTTTCCTCCCAGATGGCAATTTAAGAACCAAAAAGCCTGACATGTCCGGGAAAGTACAGATGTATGTTAACCCTACCTAAAAGTTCTTTTTTAAAAAGATGGGTCTGAACTAGAAATGAGCTCTGCCACTCCCTTAGGGTGTGCTAGGGTGCACATGTGTGGGTCCCAGCTGCTCCCTGCCCATCTCATTGAAGCAGGTGTGCAGGGTTACTTCCCTCGGAACTGCAGGGCACCAGTGAACATGGGGCTGGCTGGAGGTGGGGGAGGGGGAGGATGCGAGAGGTAGGGTCTTGCTGCAGGCTGGGCAAGGGGTGTGGGGCAGGCTGGAGACAAGAGGTGTGGGGTGGGCTGGCTGGCTTCAGGCAGGGCAACAGGGAGGGTGCGGCATGGGTTGGCAGGGCTGGAGACAAAGGAGTGCGGGACTGGCTGGCTTCAGGCAGCGGGGTATGGCAGGGGTTGGCTGGAGACGGGTTAGTGCAGGGCTGAAGGCAAGGCAGGGGGTACGAGGTTGGCTGGAGACAGGGCAGGGGGTGCAGGGCTGGTGTGGGCAGGGCAGGCAGTATGGCAGGGGTTGGCTGGAGACAGGGCAGGGGGTGCAGGGCTGGTGCGGGCAGGGCAGGCAGTGTGGCAGAGGCTGGCTGGAGACAGGAAAGGGGGTGTAGGGCTGGCTGGAGACAGGGGTTGGTGCAGGGCTGAAGGCAAGGCAGGGGGTGTGGGGCTGGCTGGAGATGGGCAGGCTGCAGGCAGGAACTGGTGCAAGCAGGGCAGGAGGTGCGGGGCTGGTGCGGGCAGGGGGTGCAGCAGGGGCTGGCTGGGGACGGGCTGGCTGCAGGCAGCGCAGGGGGTGCAGGTACAGGGGGTACAGCCCATCCTCTATGGTGAGTGCCTCCTTCTCCTCCTCCTCCTCCCCCCTCTCCCACTAGGGTAGCAGCAGCAGCCTGGGGCTTGGGGGCTATTTCAAGGGCCCGGGGCGCCCCTGCTTCCACTGCCCCAGCTCTGTAAATAGCCGTGGGAACCCTGGGGAAGCGGCGGGGCTCCAGTGGCTATTTAAAGGGCCGGGGAGGTAGAAGCAATGGGAGTCCTAGACTTTTTAAATAGCCCCCAGAGCCCCGCAGCCATACCCCAGGGCTCCAGCAGCAGGGCTCTAGTGGCAATTTAAAGGGCCTGGGCTTCCAGCCCCTGCTGGGAGCCCCAGGCCTTTTAAATTGCCCCCTGGGGAAACTGGGCCACTCTGGTACAGCGCACTGGCTTTTGCTGGTACTGGGGCTTCGGTGCGGGGTCCTCTTAGGAGCGAGGCCGATTCAAGGGAATTGGTTAAATTGGCCTAAAGCCGGCCCTGGTGGCTGGGATTTAAAGAGCTCTGAGCTCCCCGCCCGCCTGCCCAGAGCCCTATAAATCCTGGCCGCGGCTGAGATTTAAAGAGCTCTGGGCTCCCTGCGGCTGCCGGCAGCTCAGAACCTTTTGAATCCCGGCCGCGGCTGAACTTTAAAGGGGTTTGGATTCCCCGCGGCTATGGGCAGCCCAGAGCCCTTTGATTCCCGGCTGCGGGACGCACAGTGAGACTTCACGGGCCGCACGTTGCCCGTGGGCCGTATGTTGTGCAGGCCTGGCATGGAGGGGCAAAATAGGTAAGAAATTTCCGTGGCCTGTCACTAGCAAATAGTAGCCACCATGGATCCTGCCAGAGGTGGCTACATCTTAGCACTGTGGGAAGCAACCCTTCACAGAGACCATTTGTCTTGTGGTTTGGGATACTTCTCAAGACATGCTGCACTCAGAGTGACCCCCTCATCCTGTGCCAGCTGGAGAAAAGAAAAGGGGCCAGCCAACTCTCCCACTACCAGCTGCGAACCACTGATCCCCAAACAGGGGGAGGCCTCCGGCTTTGATGTGTATTAAATATCAGGCTGGTCTCTTTCTTTAGCTAAAAGAGGGAACAAATGATCCTCAAAGGAGAGGGGAAAGACAATCACTGGGAAATGTAATCCCCTGCAACATCCAGAATGGAGAGCGACTCAGGGCAACAGGTTCCCCCGAAGGAAGAAGTTTTTGGGATTTAGAAACATAAGGAACAGCACAAAACTTGAGAGGATTGTTAATTGACATTTGATAATGACACAGAGGGAAAACCTGAGCTTTCAGATCAGTGTTCAGAAATGAAAGACAAAGGGTGGAAATCAGAGATTTTGGATCCATTTTGCAAATTATAGAGAGGAAAGTGGAAAATCAGAGGGATTTTATATCAGTTGTTGATAGGAGGTAAAATCTGAGTGTTTCACATGAATACTTGATAAATGAATAAAGAGGAAATGGGCAACATTTGCAAACATTTTGTGTTCAATAATCTGAGAAAAGGTGTAAATCTGAGATTTTCTTATTATTTTATAATTAGAGACAGGAAAATCTCAGGGCATATTCAATTAGAAATAGACAACTAGAGAGAAGTGGGGCAAATGTTTAGGTTATTTTATTTGAATCTTTGAGATTTGCAAAGAAATTGTGTCACAAACTGCATATTTGATAACATGAGAGGAAAACACCAAGATCTGAGGGGAGAGAGTCACTTTCCTGTCAGGGCCCAGTGCTCCCTCCCCCTCCCCCTCCCCCTCCGGGGTCTCTCACTCACTGGGGGCTCCAGGCAGGGCTGGTGCGGTCAGAGCCTGGGGCTGCCTAGGGGGCAGGTCCCAGCTGGAGAAAGCCCCCCCACGGCCAGGATAGGAATGTGCTACTGGTAGCAGCCTGGGGCTGGACCCTCTCTATGGGGGACACTTGCTCCCCCCTCCCCTTCCTGGCCCTTCCCACGCCCTGTTGCCAGCAGAGAGTGGCCCCCCCAGCCCAGCCCAGAGGTGTCCCTGTCTCAGGCCCCCCCCCAGCCTCTGCCCAGTTCACAAAACACTCGGGGGAACCATTTCCCACCTACACAAGGACAAATCACTGCAGGTGAAAATGGGGGGAAACACCCCAAACCTGAGATCTGAACTGGCCATTGGCAAAGGGGAGAGAAAATGGGGCACAATGGGGGGAGGGGAACAGGGAACTTTTCAGGGGTTTGAGGGAAGGGGGTGTCAGCCTGGATGTTGCTTGTTGCTCTCTAGGGAGAAAGGGGGCAGGACAGGAGAGGAGGGGGGTCTCCACGGAGGGGGCAGTGGTAATTCCGAGGGCATCTCAGCCCTCCCTTTTTCTCCCCGCTCCTCAGGGGTCACCTGCTCTTCTCCCCTCGCCCCCCGGCCATGTCCCGGCTGCACAGACATTTTCCATCCATCCCTTTCCCAGGTCTCCCCCCTCCGCAGCCCCTGCCCGACCCCACGCAGGGGCTGCTAGGTGTAATGCATGTTCAGTAGGGATTTCTCCCCTACTAATGCTGGGGTGTCCTTCTCCTATAGGTTAGTCTACTAATGATCTCCTCTTGGTGCCATGTGTGTCAGTTCATTGCCATGGCACTCGTGTGCTTAGACATCTGAGGATGCTCTATAGAAAAGCTCCTTGAGTGAGGTGATCCACAGGGAGTAGCTCAAAGCTCCAAAGTGCCTGGCCGGGGCAGGACATTGGCACAGCAAGGGCGGGGTGTGGCAGTGACATCACAAAGGCCTTTTGCAGGACCTCACACTATTGGTCAAAGTCTATTGGTGAGCAGGTGGTGACCTCACAGAGAGATCCTGACATCAGTCAGGGGCCAGGGGCTAGGGAAACCTCAGAGACCCCTGTGGCTTTGCTTCAGCAAGTCTCCTTCTCCAGGTCTCTGTCTGAGGACTGAGAGAGTATTCGGGTTCACGGACATGAGCGCCAGGAGAAACCTCTTTCCAGTTTTCTCCTTCCCTTGTAGTGATTTTACTAGAAAACAGCCGTCCCTCTTTAGAAGGTAAGAGCCTCCTGGAGGTGTGAAACCTGTTCAGTCTGATCCATCTGGTGAGAGTTGAATTCTAGGCATGGAAAACATGAGCTTAAGGAGGCAGAATTTTATTCCGTACCTGGGATTTTGTCCCTTAGAATCATGGGGACATTAGGGTTTGTCCTTTGTGTTTCACCTTTTCCTCCATCCACCTGTCCCTCCCTCCTTTCTCTTCATCTCTTCTTTTGTCCTTTCTCCTGTTCCCCTCCCAACACCAGGACGAGTGTGTGCGTGTGTGTTGCGGGGGAGTGCTCTGCAGCTCTCACTGTGGGAGTTCCACCCAAAAATGTGAGGCTGAAATAGTGCTCAGGCAGTCAGGGCTGGATTAACCTTTTGTTGGCCCTGGCACCAAACATATTTGTGGGCCCCAATATAGTCACTGTGGGCTCCGAGTGTGGGCCTGGTGGGGCAGTGCCATTGGTGCCTTCGTATACCCGGTACTGAACCTCAGAGACATTTTTCATTTTGATCACACACCTCTCCATGACTATATGCATTGCCATACACAGCTCCCTCAGCCCGCGGGTTTTCTTATTGAGCTGTACACCCATGTGGGTTTACCAGTGTCCACAGTGAGCCGAACTTTCATAGTGACCAAGGAAACTCCCCACAGATTTATCTCTTTCCTCATTCAGACCTTCTCTAGCCATGTCTCCAGTACCCCCCCATGTCACCAGTCACTGCATGTGGTCCTAGTCTCAGCTCAAAGTCCTAAAGCCAGCAGACACCTGATCAGTTCTGACAGATCCCTCCCTCAGCCCCCATCCTGCCATGTGAGCAAGCCACCGGCAAACACCATTTCCCCAAAGTGAGGACTTAGCCCTTGGGAATCTGAAGACACCAGCGTCTCTCCCTCTGCTCCCATCTACGTGCTAGTCTGCTACCTGGTCACCACGACCTCTCCCCATACTTGTTTCCTTTCTACTTTGGACATGCTCCCAACCAGCTGGAAGCTCCCTCTGCAAGCCTGACCTGCTCCCGCCTTCCCTGCTCCCCTGACATTCCTTTCCTACTGGTGACCTCTGTTCCTTGAGGTTAACTCCAGTGTCTTTAGGTGCTCTAGCTTAATGGCCCCAGGAGTCATAGAGCCACTTGTAGTTTCTCTAGCTACAGCCATGGGGCAACTGCCAGAGGCCAGCCTTAGACAGCTGCAGCTACTAGCCGCAGGAGCGGAGGCAATGCCAAGGCTGAGCATGCTTGAACCTTGCAAGGGCAGCACTAGGGACTCTAAATCCTCAGCACTGGCCCTAGGCAGCTGCAGGCTCTGGAGTTAGGCACTTTCCTCCTCTAGGTTTCTGCATGGTTACAGAACTGCAGTAAAGTGGAACAATTATCAGCTTCTGTGATTGGAAGATGTCTGGATCCATCTAATAAGACCGTCCTACATAAATGAGGAAAGTTGAGGTGCCTTTATTATTCTTTTGTTCCGTTCTTTGTTTCTATGGGGAATTTGCCAGTGCAATATCACTGTCTTCCTTTTAAACAAACAAAACTAAAAAAAAAAGTGTAATGGCTGTTGAAAATAGCAATTCCAGCCCTCGTTAGCACTGTGAAGACCCCATCGTTTCTTGCTCAATTTTCTCCTACTTTTTCTACAGTAAATGACAGTGGATCAGCATATTTGATTTGGGAGAAATGAAGTAACAGCTGCCCAAATTGAGCTAGAGCACTCCTGATTTTGAGGTGTTCAGATCTGGAAGGCAGGGGCTAGATTCCCTTTATGAATATTAGATACATCTGGAAAGGAAAAGTCAATTTCTATTTTCATGGCTCAGAAGTGGAAATCCTCCTGTCCTGTATCTGAAGCTGTCCAGGTCCAGTAGAGCCTCCCCTTCCTTACTTACCATTTTACCTTCTGGTGGGATCCACATACCTCCCTTGCCCAGCTTCAGATAGAGAGGGGCCCTGTCCAGTTAGTCCACCCAGTTCCATCTTTGGGGGCTGCCAGGCGAGGTCACACCAGCATCCCTAAGCCTGTCTGGGGAAGTCTTCTGAGGGTGCTACCTGGGCCAAAGCCTTCTACTCCTTGGTCACACCTCTTCCCTATTCACAGGTGGCACCCCCTTCTAGCAGCCAGCCAGCCCCCCAGCCCCAGCAAGCTGCACCACATGGAGTCTCACAGCTTCCCCCCTCCCTTTCCTGTTGCTCTGGGGATTACTGTGATGGAGTGGGGACTGTCTGTGTGGGGACTGGGAGAGCAGCGGGTGACTTTAGGTGAGGGACAGGACCTAAGCCTGTAACTTAAGCTAGGCAGCGGGGAGGGGGTCAGCACCTTTGCCCAGGAAGCTGAATAAAGGAAGGGGCTGGCTGGAGGGAGTTAGTTCAGTTTTGGTTTGGAGCCGGGTTGTTGGAATTCAGGGAATCCCAAACTGGGAACTAAGCTTCCTGAACCCCCAGAAGGACTCGATTGAGGGATCCTGGTTGTGCTCCTTGCTTTCAAAGACTGTTGGTATGCAAATTTTAACAACAATTTTTGCAATTAACAATTTGACCAATAAAGTTTCTTTTCCTTACTTAAGGAAATGCATTAGACTTTAGTATATCACATTCTCCTGATTTATCTAAACACTTTGTATTCCAAGTTGAACAAAACAAGTATCTGCATTTTAATTTAACCTTTTTGTTTGATTTTAAACTAGATTATTTTATAAAAATATTAAACACAAAAATTCCGGCCACAAGACAAACACCACAAGACAGAACATAGAACACAAAACATAATTTCTATTGTGCCAGTAAATGCATGGTACGTTGAATGCTGTTTAGCTGGCATCAGTTTTCTCTGATTATCTGAAAGACAAAAAAACAGAGGTCTACCCCTTCTGGGCAGACAATCATTGCTTAAAATAGACAAATACCCTTGTTGATTTCAGGAAAAACAGAGGAATTATCCCATATTTTATGTGTTTCATAGGCAGCCCAGGTTTCAGTGGCCCCTACGTTATCAGTTAGATAATTTGCATGAATACAGATGCTTTCTGGCTTGCTTTTTACTTTTAACTCTTGCTTTCAAACACTGAAAGAAAACATCACTACTTATAGTGCCCTTACAGCCTAATAAAATTTCAATTATATAGCACTATATACATTCTTCTGCTAATTTAACTAAATTCTAAATGATTGCAATTAACAATTTCTTTGCCTCAATTTATTTACAAACATTTCAAAGACACCAAGAACTTTCCTCTTTAGCATTTTTACAAAGTTCAACTGCTGTTTCCTCCAGCAACTACAGAGTTAACTTCTCACTCTCCCTTAAATCACTTGCTTCTCTCCCAACAGCCACTTTTATCAACTCAAATCACCATTCCAAGTAAGTTCTGGGTATTTGAAATCCCCATGCTTACACTTACTTACTCCTTCCTTCCACTACACCCTTAAAGTTTTCCAACCTGTTTTCCAATCTCTCTGTCTGTTGCCTGCCCGCCTGGGCCCGATCCTGCTTTTCTCACTGAACCGTCCCTTCCATAGGCACCAACTTCTTCCACTACCAGTTTAGCTAGGAGGGTGGGCTTCTCAACTAGCCCCCCACCCCTCCTGGTCTCTTCTCTTAAACATTCTTACTCACAAGACTACCCGAGTCCTCCTTCATGAGGCTTGCCACCTAGACGAAGACACATGGCCCATTGGGCAAAGGCCATTTACTTAACATATAATTTGAAGGACTACTCTTAGAGGGTTTACCCAGAGACTCATTCATCTGTTTGACACTTAAACAGAAAAGAGAATTACACAGAGAGCAGAGGGAATTACAGTCTAAGCCAGACTTTCCCACTTCTATACACTGACCGCTACAGGGGACAGGACAGAAGGATCTCAATTTAACCTCAGAGCTGTCTCGCACACATGGCTTCCACTCCGAGGAATTACGAACAAGAGGTTCAGTTCCACCCACACTCCTAACACCCAAATGAACAGAGAAAAAAAACAACAACAGTAACGGGTTAAATAGAACAGAACCAGAACCAGATAGTGTTTCCTTATCCTATTAGGACTCACTTTTACTCATGCAGTTCTCAGCATATAACACCAACAGTACCAAGCAAAGCAAACACAAAATAACAAGGGTAAAACAAATAGATGGTGTAAATTCTGCAGGGCTCCCCCCTTCTTAATTGCTCACCAAACTGTGACAAATTTCTGTTACCAATCTATCCCTCATGTCAGATGATCAGGCTGACACTACAGGATCGTTGGGGGAAGATAAAGAAAACACACCATATAACTGAATTTTAAAGCTTCATTAATAAAATAATAAAACAACAACGGAGAGTGTTGGGAACGCTCCCACATCACTCAGGAAAATATTAATGCCCCAAGCCCGAAGCTCCTTTCATACTTACACACGTACGTCCAGACTGGCCACTTCTGTGTATAATGTTCAGAGGAGGGGGAGAGGTGGAAGGGAGATTATCCTGTATACAGCTTGTCCAGAATTTCCAACATGCTTCTGCTCTTGGGAGGGCTGTTGTTTTACACCCTGGAATCTCCTGCGGCGTCTCTTTCAGAGATTCCAGTCCAGGTCGGCTGCCTGTGGCTTCTTTGGTGTCACCAAGCCACACCGACTCCAGGGTCACAAAGGCACACTGTTGGATCTTACTGGACAGTTAAGCTTTGCAAATGTAATTTCAGTTCTGTAACTTGTATTTCCTTTCCTTCGCCTCTGTCTATATTTTTTCCTTCACAGCCAGCTGGGGCCGAAAGCAGCCCCTCCCTGCACCAAGCACAGTCCGCGCCGATTCCTGACCCTGAACGCAGAGCACCCCCCTCCTTCCATCCCGGGGCCAAGATGATTTTTAAATTAACCCGTTCCTTATGTCTTTTTCTTTCTTTTTCTCTTTCCCATTAAACATTCTAGTAGCAATGCTAACTACTTCAGACAAACTTTTCCCTTGCGTACCATCTGGATGCTTTCTAAATCTTTTTGCAATATCCTTTGCACATTGTGACATGAAAACCATTTTAACCATCTCCTTTCCATGATCAGTTTCAGGATTTAAATTCCCATGCTTTTTAACTTCACAAATCAGTCGAGCACAAAAGTCAGAGAGGTGCTTATCTGGATGCTGAACACAAGCAGTCACCTTGCTCCAATTTGGAGTAGCCTCCCCTGCATCTCTAATACCATTCAAAACAGCTTTTAAAAATCCATCCAACTTTGTCTTTTGAGCTGGATTATTGGGATTCCAGTTAGGGTCAGTAATTAGCCAAGGTGCATTCAAATGAGCTGCAGATTTTTCTTTTACTTTTTGTCTTTCATCTTCTGTCATGAGAGTATCTAATAACTGATTTACATTTGCCCAAGTGGGCACATGAGTGAAAAAGATTGTGCAGAACATTCTTTCCACTGCCTCAGGATTGTCTCATAAGGGAGGCATAGTGCACTGCCAGTTAAACAAATTTGAAGTTGCAAACAGGGTATGGGTAAAACCATCTCATGTTCCCCAGCAACCAGTAGAACCAGATAAGTTCTCAATGAGGCTTGTAATATCAGAGGTGTCTCAGAAACATTCTCTCTCATGGAGTTAAGTAACCTAGTGGGGGTCCACAAGGGCAAGGACAAGGGCTGCTGTAATATTGGGGGTGTTTGAAAAGCAGTCCCTGACCAAGTTTGCAAAAGGCTGGCTGGAGGCTGCACAGAGGGGGTGAGGCTGCCTGATTCCTCTGAAGATGAGGGAACATCACTCTGAGCTCCCCCTTGATTCTCCTCTGTCCCTGAACTGTCCCTAACCTGCTTTTGAATCCTTGCACTCCATCAGACGGGGAAGAACAGGAACAAAATTGTCCTCCTCCCGGTGCGGCTCTGGTGCATATGGTGGGTGATTTTTTTACAAGAGCTCTCCATACAAACAGCTTCAAAAGCTACCCATCCCTTCATGGGTTTATAATTATACCATACAAACAAGTAATCCATTTGTCTCGGCCTAAGATCAACCAAAATATCCCTTAAGGAGTTCCTCCTATCTGTGGAAAAGGTTTCACCCACCGGCCAGTCTCTAGTTGGGGACAAATGAAAGGTAAATGATGGCCATTGGATCCAACACAGATTTCTCATCTTAAATTTAACTAGATCAGCTGTCTCAGAAATCTCTTTCCAATCTCTAAGTATCAGAGACAACGGGGCATCCCCCGGGCACTTACTGCCAACTTGTCTCATTTTAATGAAGGGACTCTAACCCCTCTTCATGAAGGGACTCTAACCCCTCCTCCCCGGGTCGAGGTAAAGGGACTCTAACCCACACCTCCCCGCGTCGAGCGCTCGCTTACCTCTCCAGGGACTTGAACACCTGGACTGAGACTCAAACCCAGGCTGGGACTCTAACCCAGACAACTTGGATCCTGTGCAAACCTGGACTGGGACTCTAACCCAGACCTGGACTGGGACTCTAACCCAGACCTAAGTAGTCAGGGACCCTAACCCCGACAACCTGGACCCTACTCAATGGGTAGGTGGACGTTGCTGGATTTCCAAGAGTTTCAGCTGGTTCACAGAACACGCCTTATCGCCAACGCAGAGATCAGATCACCAGGCAAGGCTCCTCTAAACTGGAGGATGCGCGCTGCGTTGCCTCAGGGTCCGATCCCCCGCCGGAGAGTCAGACGGGTCCCGGCGGAGTCGCCAAAGATGTCAGGGACTCTAACCCAGACGGAAAAGTTCGTTGTCTGACCGCGAGAGAGACAGGCAACACCAGCAAGGTCCGATCAAAAGCTCTTTATTGACAAGTGCACGCATCAATAGAGAGCAGCTCGTCTCCAGAGAGAACCAGCCTGCTCTTTACATCTTAGTATAAGCCTATATAGACAGTTCCGTCGCGTCATAAATTATTCACTGGAGCAACCCACCCCCTTCTTCTAACTACTAGAAACTAGACACCTTTAGTATACATGCATGCCTAAAGTTAGAAATGTAGGGGAGTTAAAAACAAACAAAGAACAAAACCAGGGAGCGAAAACAAGGAGGCTGGGAAACTAGGACTCTTATCAGTTCTTTGAAGGAGCTGCCCGAACACAGCACATCTGGTACTATGCCAGGAATGCAGCTTCTCTCTTATCTCACTTTTTCCCAGCGCTTGTGAGACATGCTGCCGCTTCTCAGTGTTTTCCACTCAGGGATTACCCACAAACCTCTGTTAGCCTGACTTTGGTCAGGTTGGCATACCTGGTTCTGTCTGCTATATCTTTATTCAGGCCTAACAATTATAATGTCACAGTCTCGGTGAGTTGACTGCTGCAGCTCCCCGTAGACTCTGCCTGCGCCTCTCACCCAGCTGGAGTACAGCAGGCGAGGGGAGAGCACTCAATGTATTGCATCTACACTAGACGCGATATATCAACCGCCACTGGATCGATCGCTGCCCACCGTTTCGGCAGGTGGTATAGACATACCCCGAGTATCTGGTGATCGGAGCTAGACCCCCGAGGGGGACACATTGAAGGAACTCAGGGGTTAAGGTGCCTCTATTGTCAACTGTCAGGGCTGCTGTGGCTCAGAGGAGGGTGCCTGACTGCCTGGCAGGCTTAGGCGCCGCAAGCCTTGGAGGTGGGAGAAGTGAAGCGGCCACGGCGTGCTCGGGGTGCTCATGCTCGGAGCAGGGGTGAGCTCGGGCGACGGGGGTGCCGCAGGGCAGAGCAGGAGAGTTGCCACAAGAGGGGAGCCTCAGGGTGGAGGGGGGAGCTGCCACGGGTGGGGCGCCTCAGGGCAGGGGTGCGGGGGGGGAGGGTGCAAGGTGGAAGTTTCGCCTAGGGCATGAAACTTCCTTGCAACGGCCCTGCCCCACGCCCTGCCTGCAGCCAGCCCTGCACCCCCTGCCCTGCCCTGCCGGCAGTCAGCCTCTGTCTCCAGCCAGCCCTGCACCTTCTGCTTTGCCTGCACCAGCCGCATCCTCCCTGCCCTGTCTCCAGCCAACCCCTGATGCACCCCCCTGCCTGAAGCCAGCCAGCCACGCAGCCCTTGCCCTGCCTGAAGCCAGACCCTACCTCCAGCCAACCCCACATCCACTGGTGCCCTGCACTTCCCAGGGCAGTAACCCTGCACATCTGCTTCAATGAGGGGGGCAGGGAGCAGCTGGGACCCACACATGTGCACACCCTAGGGTGACCAGACAGCAAGTGTGAAAAATCGGGACGGCGTGGGGGGTAATAGGATCCTAGATAAGACCCCAAAATTCGGACTGTCCCTATAAAATTGGGACATCTGGTCACCACAGCACACCCCCAGGACTCCTGAGTTCCATTGCTGGGTTTCCTATTGGTTCCTCTGCTGGTTGTTTTCCTTTTTCTGGGGACTTTGGGCAAGTTGCTCCCCACTCTCGGGCTCTGTCCCCAGCAGTCAAATGGGGATTTCATACCTTCCCGCTATTGGAAAGTGCTGGGAGAATCCCCCAGCAAAAGCTGCTCTGACAGTGCTAAGCAGCATCTGACCATTCAAGGTCGGAGCTCACTGCCCAGGAGGAGTGCTTGGCTCTGGGGTTTCACTTCAGCCCAGTGTAGAGAGAGAGCCCTAACCATGGAGTTTGGCTCAAGAAGACCAAGTCTCCAGTTTGTTAAGGGTGTTTTGAATTTCAATCCTGTGCTCCAAAGTGCTTGGTGTCAGTTGTAAACTTTAGGAGCATGCTCTCCACTCCATTTTCCAAATCATTCATGAAAATATAGAATAGTACCTGACACCGGACTGATCCCTGCCAGACCCACTAGGTTCACCCTCCCCGTTGGGCAGCTAAACATGGAGAAGGGCTCCTGGAGTCTTGGCTTTCAACCAGCTCTGCACCCACATTACACTGATTGCATCTGGACTGCATTTCCCTCGTTTGCTTCTGAGAATGTCCTATGGGACTGTGTCGAAAGCCTTAGTAACACCAAGCTAGATCCCATCTATTGTTTACTCACCTCTACCAGGCCCAGAACCCTGCCAAAGAAGGAAAGAGGATTGGTTTGGAACGATTTGTTCTTGACAATTCCACGCTCACTAGTCATAAGAACCAAATCATCCTGTAGGTGCTGCTGACAAACTGAGTGTTTAAGAATGTATTGCAGGATCTCTCCAGCTATGGCAGTCAGGCTAGCTAGTCTGTAAGTCCCAGAGGTCTTTTTGTTCCCCTTTGAAAGATAGGTCCTGTCTTGTTCATGGATGGGAAGATGTTCTTTTTCAGGGGTCTCAGACGAGAACTGGGGCACAACACCTGGTTTGTTAAGGCCACAAAAACGGAGGCAGGAACCTCTTCTCTGCTGCTGGCAAAGAACCACAGGTACCTAAAAGATAGGGACTCACATCTTTGAATGGGCTTTAAAAAGGCAGTGGTTAATAAGTTTGGCCCCGACCATTTCTTGTTTCCACAGACTAGACATTTTAGCAAACTTTAGAATTCCTTGGTGCTAAACACTGTGAAACTCCCCTTTCTCCTTCACAGAGGGCTTTAATACCCCTTATCTCACTTGGGCTCTAAACTGCCCATAGTTTGAGAACTGTTCCTGTTCCGATTGGACAGATGGGAGAAGGGAAGTGACCTACCCAAGGCCTACACAACAAGGCGATGGCAGAGCCAGAAAGAGAAGCAACCAGTTCTGACTCCTGTTCTAACAGATGAAAACACCCCAGAGCCCAGGAATCGAGATGGTGGGAAAATTTCATTCAAACCGTTTCTGTCCGAAAATCCCATTTAGACTAAACCAGTTTGTTTCTCAAAATCATAACAAGTGGGATGAAAGATCTTTGCAAAAATATTTTGTTGCAAAACAAAAGCATCTCCTCTTTGTCAGAGTGTGTTAAATTGTCTCCTCGCACACAAAGAGGAGACACTTACATCTCAACCATTAGATAAGATGCTTCAATCTGAGCTAAGTCGTTGCTACTATTAACAATTTCAAAATAAAAAAATACAAATAAAATAGACTATTTCAGCTAATCTATTATGTCATAATCTGGGAAACTTCATATTATGCACTACTTCTAGTGACACTCCCAAATGGATCCGCATCCTTCACCCACCATGAGGTAGGTAAGAGCGGATCATTATTATCCCTACTTGAAAGAGGGAGAAGCTCAGGCTGAGAAAGAAGAATTGACTTGTCTTAGGTCACACAGCCCGTCAGAGGCAGTGTTGGGAATAGGACCGAAGAGCCCTGATTTTCAAACAAACCATCGGATCTTGAATTTCAGTCATTGAATGACCTGAATACTGTGCTCTCAAATGAGCTCCAGACCAACAACAGTGACAGTAATTATTCAGCAAGTATTTGAGGAGAACTGCAATGTTAGAGGGAATCATCAACTGCTCAGAGACAATTAATGCAGAGAAGCAGCAAAATTAATCAAAGATAGAACTGGTTCTGATTTATTTACTTGATCTTAAAAGAGAACAACAAGGACCTGAGTCTCCTCCCTGTCAACATCCCCCTGCTCAACCAATCAGGGTAGAGACGGAGGATGGGAGGCTGAGGGTTCTCACAAGAGAGCCCAAAGGATGGCCCAGGTCACCGGTGGGGATCACTGCCCGAGCACTATTTCAGTCCCACATTTTTGGGTGGACCTTCCATAGTGGGAGCTGCAGAGGACTTCCCTGCAACACACACACACACACACCTCCGTCCTGTTGTTGGGAAGGGAACAGGAGAAAGGACAAAAGAAGCAAGAGAAGAAGAGTGGGGAGGGATGGAGGAAGAGGTGAAACAAAAAGGACAAACCCTAATGTCCCCAGCGATTCTAAGGGACAAAATCCCAGGTGCGCAATAAAATTCTGCCTCCTTAAGCTCGTGTTTTCCATGCCTAGAATTCACTTGTCACCAGATAGATCAGACTGAACAGGTTTCAAACCTCCAGGAGGCTCTTACCTTCTAAACAGAGACGGCTGTTTTCTAGTAAAATCACTACAAGGGAAGGAGGAAACTCGGAAGAGATTCCTCCTGGCGCTCACGTCCATGACCCCAAATAATCTCTCAGTCCTCAAAGAGAGACCTGGAGAAGGAAACGTGCTGAAGCAAAGCCACAGAGGTCTCTGAGGTTTCCCTGGCCCCTCGCCCCTGTCCTGCCTGGCTGATGTCAGCATCTCTCTGTGAGGTCACCACCTCCCCACCACCTTTGACCAATAGTCTGAGGTCCTGCAAACGGCCTTTGTGATGTCACTGCCACACCCCTCCCTTGCTGGGCTAATGTCCTGCCCCTGGCCAGGCACTTTGGAGGTTTGAGCTACTCCCTGTGGATCACCCCACTCAAGGAGCGTTCGTTCTAGGCAGCAAGCCGGCTAGACAGGAAAACATCAGACGCTGCTCCCAATGCTACACTCAGTTTTTCAGAAATTAGTCGACTTCATGGTCAGAAGACACCATTAGAGCATCTAACCTGCATATCACAGGCCTCCTCTATGACATAACAGCTACTTTGGGGGCAAACACATTCCAGAAAGGCATCTAGTCTTCATTAAATGACATCAGGAGATGGTGAATCCACCACTTTCCTTGGTAGCTTGCTCCTGTGGTGAATCATCCTCGCTGTTGACTATTGTGCCTCAGTTGTAATATGAATTTGTCTCTTTTCACTTTCCAGCCATTGGGTCTTGTTATGCCTTTCTCTGCTCCATTCAAGAGCCCGTAAATACCCAATCTTTTCTCTCCATTAAGGCCCTTCAACATTTCAATGAAATCACCTTTCAATCTTCTTTTGATAAGCTAAACAGGTTGAGCTCTTTCAATAGCTCACTGGAAGGCATTTTTCTCCAGCCCTCAGAACATTTGGTGGCTCTTTGCTGCCCTAGCTCCAATTTCACAACATCTTTTTCAAATGAGGATACCAGAACTGGAGGCAGTATAAAGGTTGTATAAAGGTAAAATTAAATAGGTTGCAGAGGAGTTTTTTTTAATTTCGGCTTTTGTTGCTAAAAACTTTGTCTCTCTGCGGTGAGAAAAAACACTCCCCGAATGCCAAAATTTGAGCCATGAAAAGCGGCAGTGTGAACAGCGCATCATAGGTGGAGCTGTGCTCCCGGTGACAAAGCTCCTGCCCCTCATTGGAGGTAGTTTGGCTTTGTTGCCGGGGAAGCTCTCTCTCAGCGATAAGGACGGCCACACAGCGCACCTTACAATGGCATGGTTAGAGTGGCACAGCTGCACCGTGGTAAGGTGCGCGGTGTAGACACAGCCTCAGAGCTGGGGAAAGCCGACAGACGCTGAGGAGCACAGGGTTCAGACAGAGACATCCATTAGGAGAGGAACTATTCACAGGGATTCTCTATAGCCTAGTAAGGTGGAGAGGATGGAAGATGATAATGTACAGGTAGGTTCTGATGAGAAACAGTGAAATGAAAGAGTCTCCCTCAATTACATCATGTAATAGCAGACAGCTAAAATGGGACACATTTTAGAAGTGCTTAAATACAAACGCTAAACGTCTAAGTACTAAGACTGGTGAATTTGAGTGCCTGGTATTGAGTGACAATATTGATAGAATAGGCATCACAGAAATCCTTGCACCCCCTCCTGCACCCACATGGGGAGACTGACCTGTGTGCATGGAGCAGCTGGCATTGCTGCCCCCCACTCCTCCCTGGAACGCTGCTCATCTGGGCACCCCTAGGGGCTGTGGGATGTGGGGGCAAGAAGTGAGATCATCCGAGCTCCCTGCATCCAGGTCACTTTCCTCAGCCGGGCTGCATAGCGGGAGGGCAGAGAGCAGCAGCTTCTGATGCTCCCCTCACAGCACAGCCCAAGTGGGAAAAGTGACCAGGACGCATGGAGCACATAGGGTTGCTCCTTACTCCCCTCAAACCTCTATGGACCCATGGAGGAGCATTGGGGCAGGGGAGAGCAGTGAGCACCTTTGCACTGCCACACGGTGCCCTTTGACCCCTGGAGCCCTGGGCGGCTATCGGGGGGCACCACCCCCAAGGCCGGCCAGGCTCCCCAGAACGAGCAGCAGAAAACACAGAGACTGGCCACACACTGAGCAGTGGTAGCCTGGGCGGCTCGTAATGGAGGCTCAGGGGGGAGGGGCGTCATAACATTTTTCCCAGATTTGGACCTTAGCGTCCAAAATATGGGTGTTAGCATGAAAACCTCCAAGCTTAGTTACCAGCTTGGACCTGGTAAAGCTGCCACCAGCCAGGGATTTATACAGTGCCGGGCTCGCTGTGGTCTCCCCAAAACCTTCCCCGGGGAACCCCCAGACTCAGATGCCTTGAGTCTCACAACAAAGGGGAATAAACCATTTCCCTTCCCCCTCCTCCCCTCCAGGTGTTCCCTCCCTGGGTTCCTGGAGAGATATACAGAAGCAAGCTCCGTGAATCTAAACAGAGGGACTCCCCACTCCCTGTTTCCAGTCCTGGAAATAGAAGTACCAAGATAGCTAATCTCTCTTCCCCCTTACCCAGAGGGTATGCAAAGTCAGGCTAGTAAATCTAACACAACGAGATTTTCCCCCTGACTTCTTCCTCCCACCAATTCCCTGGTGAGCTGCAGACTCAATTCCCTGGAGTCCCCACTAAAGAAAAAATCCAACAGGTCTTAAAAAGAAAGCTTTATATAAAAAGAAAGAAAAGGACATAAAAATGGTCTCTCTGAATTAAGGTGACAAATACAGGGTTATTTGCTTAAAAGAAAAAAATGAATAAACAGCCTTATCCAAAAAGAATACAATTTAAACATTCCAGCAACTACACACATGTAAATACAAAAAAAACCAATATAAACTTATTGTCTTATTATCTTTGTACTTACAACTTGGAAACAGAAGATTAGAAAGGCAGGAGATAGAGAAATCACTCTCATAGCCGAGACGCCACAGACACAAGACAAAGAACAAAGAACTCACACACAAACTTCCCTCCACCCAGATTTGAAAAAGTCTTGTTTCCTGATTGGTCCTCTGGTCAGGTGTTTTAGGTTACTGGTGTTACCCCTTTATAGGTAAAAGAACATTAACCCTTAGCTATCTGTTTATGACAAGGGGGCTCAGCCTCCCCAAACCTTGCACTGCCAAGGGGACAGTGGGGCCCATGATCAGGGGCCCTGGCCAAGTTAGGTCCCCCTGGAAAAGTCTCCCCTATGTCAGCCCCAGGGCTGGAGGAGCTCCCACTCGCTGCTACAGCCCGGGAGCTGCAGCAGGGGCACAGAGCTTCTCTGGTCTCAGGGCCACAGCGAGGCAGGGGTAAAGGAGTGATAGGGTGGGGCTGGTGGGGGAAGGGGTGGAACAGAAGTGACAGTGGATGGGGCCATGGGTGGAAGGGGCTAGAGCCACAGACAGAAGGTAGGGGCATGGTTCTGGTGCTGGGGCCCCCACACTTGTTCTCCCTTTCCCGGGGGTTTGGCATCACTAGCCCCGGCTTAGCGAGTAGGGTTCAGTGGTCCCCATAATGTGGGGTGCGACTCCTAGGGGGACACAGAGGAACATTCATGGGGGCACCTCAGGACCTGAGCCAGCCCACATAGAGGGCAGGGAGGGAGCACCACTCTGCCACAGCTCTTCCCCAACCCCACCCTCAGCCTGAGACTCTGGCTCCCAGCCCGGCGTCGACCCCTTTACCCCTGTCCGCACCCCTCACCCCAGCAAGCAACAGCCCCACTCCTCCCAGCCCCGGTTCTTGACCGTGGATTCCGAGGGGCCACAGCCATGGCTAAGAGGGCACAATGTGAAATGTTTGGGGACCACTGGTTTAGGGTGACGTCCTCAATCACTTCTCTGCAGTCCAATAAAAGCTATTCCTCGCTCACCTACCCCTCCATCAGGACGGACTAGGTATGTTCTGCTGCCCATCACTCATAAAGGAAGGAGAATAACATTTCATTCCACTCAATCCTAAAGTCATTTGTAACCCAAGACCATCCCAAACTGGTCATTTTGGGGAAGCGGCCCCATCATGCTGCATAGCTAGGCAGAGTAGGTGTGTCTATGCAAACACGGTCCGTTCCGGAAGTCTTTCCCCAGCTCCTCACTAGGTGAGAGAGGGGAGCTCATTCAGACCCTGCTTTCGCTTACTATTTAAAAACTCCTTAGTGTCCCTATCTCTGCCGGCCTTAGATTTCTCCTCCTGTTTGTTTTTTGACAGCTCAGATGAGGTGACCGAGTGGTTAAGGTGATGGACTGCTACCCCATTATGCTCTGCCTGCATGGGTTCAAATCCCATTCTCATCAGAGGCATTTAGTCTTCACCCTCCTTTATAGACAACCATCTCCCCCTTTGGTACAATAACAGATCAAACAATGTTGCTTGTGTTACCCAAAATTGGGTCAGTTAGTAAGCTTAGAGAGGACTAATAATGCCCCTCCCCCCCAGAGTTTGGCAGAAAGCAGCACATTTATTAGCTTGATAGCTAAGCTCAAAAGAAGGGATGGGAGAGGGTGTCACACTCATACTCACGCTCCCAGGACAGGCCTGGCAGTGGAGATGTCAGGATCCTTTAAGGTAAGTGTCCCACAGCGCAGCGATGGACGGTGCGATGAAGATCAGTCTCCCTGAGGTGCAATAGAATGTAACACAGCGAACCACTGGCCAGATGGGCCGGGTGAAGGGCATTCACTGGAGGTACAAAGGAGAGTGGGAAAGCCACTTCACAGGCATTCAAAGCGGGAAAGGACACAAGCTCGGGGAGTTTAACAGACCTTTTGAGCATACAGGTTATACAGAGCATACAGATCACTGCTGCTCCTACAACATGATAAGTTCTCAAGCAGCATGTTTCTTACTTTGCCCATCTGTCAATTTTGATGATTATTGATGGAAATATTTTGCCATTGGGTTGTGTGTTTACACAGAAATTGACATTTACCAACAAATACACAATTCTTCCAAGCCTGCCTAGTCTGCAGTTGATGGGTTTAGAGGGACACATTCACTCTTCCAGGTCCCCATTCCAGGCCTGTGCTCTCCAGGTTGTCAACTTCCCGCACTGCTGGGATCCTTCCCTCATCTCCCCCCAAACCACTGCCCCACCCCCACTTCTGGGGTTCCCTCCCTACACTGTCTAACTCCACTGCTGGCAGGATCCCTTCCTGTTCCTTTCATTTCCTGCCTCCACTCTGGGCAAAAGCTCTGCACTCTTCCCACACCAGAAGCTGAATCCAGGCCACCTGGGTGAAAACCAGGAATCCTGACCACTAGCCCATATGGGACTATTGTTGCATCTGACGAAGTGGGTATTCACCCACGACAGCTCATGCTCCAATACGTCTGTTAGTCTAGAAGGTGCCACCGGATTCTTGGCTGCTATTATTACTACAACTCAGGCCTTGGCTACACTTGAGAGTTACAGTGTAGGTGGTGGCTTTACAGCGCTGTAACTTACTCCCCGTCCACACTGGCAAGCCACATACAGCGCTGGATCTCCCTGGCTACAGTGCTGCATGTGCTCCACCTCGACGAGAGGAATAAAGAGAACAGAGCTGGTGATGCAGCGCTGGGGTGCCAGTGTAAACAGTGATTAATCTTACTACGCTGTCACTGACCTCCGGAACCTTCCCATAATGCTTTTAAGTAGAGATAACGCTCTTTGTTTTGGTGTGATGCCTCTGTTTGCTTTGCTGTGAGCTCAAGGCTCCCGGAGCTGCTTATCTAAAAACCAAACACAGTTACTGTTTGCAGTGAATGAGCAGAGGCAGGGGGATCCCTTTGGAACACCCACAGCTGGTGTTTGCTTGAGGAGAGAAGCAGCCGGGTGGGCACGGGGGAGGGGGGGTCTGTTTTGGATCAGCGGCTTATCTGGTCTGTGAGGAAAAGAACAAAGGCGGCTATTTGCATTTAGTGAATGAGAGAGGGGTGGGGGAGGAGGCTTGAACTTGCCAGGCAGGGAGCTGACATAGTGTCAGCTCCAAAATCCACTCGCTCTGTCTCCCCCACGCTCCGTGTCACACTCCACCCCACCCTCCTCTTTTGAAAAGCACATTGCAGCCACTTGAATGCTGGGATAGCTGCCCATAATGCACCACTCCCAACAGCGCTGCAAATGTGGCCATGACAGAGTGCTGGTAGCTGTCAGTGTGTCCACACTGCAGCGCTTTCCCTAAACAACTGTAGGAAGACAGCTTTAACTCCCAGCGCTGGACAGCTGCAAGTGTAGCCAAACCCTCTCTAAGCCGACCCCTTATGAGAACAGCAGGGACTAGCATGACTAGATGTCCCGATTTTTGGGTCTTTTTCTTATATAGGTGCCTATTAACCCCACCCCCATCCCAATTTTTCACATTTGCTGTCGGATCACCCTAGCAGGGGTTGCGCACAGGGCTGCATTAACCTTCAGGTGCTGAGGTTTCCCTCTCTCCATTCCCAGAGCCTGTGATCAGGAAACAGACATCAGGGCTCCCAGGTGCTGCACAGACCATGACTGAGATCAGACCCCATATTATGCAAGGTGCTGTACAAACCCTGGGCAACGCTGAGACACCCAGGAGGTTCCCCTCAATTTCCCTGAGCCTCTGCTGCCCAACTTCTTCTGAATCCCTCTGGCTCACCCCCGCCCCACAAAAAAACCCCACCTTTCCAAACAGTCCTTCTTTCCTTGCCCCCTGATTCTGGTTTCACACCCTGGGACCATCTCCTCTCTTTGTCTCTCCCCCTCCAGGTGAAGCAGAGATGGAGGCAACTTCAGCCACTGGAGTCAGCCTCAGCGAGCACTGCAGCCGGCCCCGGGGGAGGGGGGGTGTTTGCAGACACAGGAAGGGAGCAGGGGGTGCTGGGAAGAAGGCGGCAGGAGAACAAAGCTCAGAGACCCAACATGGGGAAATTCCAGGGGGGCGGGGCTCTGACACATCCCAGGTGCGGACAGCTCCTGGGGGCGGGGCTCTGGCTCAGCTCGGGGGGCAGGGCAGCTCTTCGGGGCGGGGCTCCAGCACAGAGCAGGGGCGGGGCAGCTCCTGGGGGCGGGGCTCCAGCACAGAGCGGTGGCGGAGCAGCTCCTGGGGGCGGGGCTCTGGCACAGCCCATGGGCAGGGCAGCTCCTGGGGGCGGGGCTCTGGCACATTGTGACACCGAGCCCGGGCTGAACAGCTGCTTCCTGGTTCTCCACGTGATGCCAGCAGCGCTGGAGCTGCCCGAGCCGCAGCGGAGCCGCTGTTCTCAGCTGCAGCCAGGATCTGCCCCCGGCCCCGGCTGGGATCCAGGTGGGGACAGAGACTGGGGCCCCGGGGGATCCCCTTGGTGTGGCTGGCGGGGGCGGGAGGGGAGAAGCCGGAGCTGCAGGCGGGGGAAGGGCGGTGGGACATTGTGACCCGGAGCCCCCGGGGAATGAGAGGCGCTGGGGGGCAGGAAAGTGACTCTGCCCCAGGGAGCCTGGGAGAAGCCTTGAAGGCGCCTCGGCCCCAGTGGAGCTGCAGGATGATCCGCCCGCCCGCCCCGCTGGGATGGGGGGGCCGGGGCCCGGCCGTCGTGTGGGGGGGAGGGGCGGACCCCGGGCCAGGCGAGGGGGGCGGTGTATTAAATCCCTCCCCATAGCAATGTGCTACTCCCCGGCACTGCGCATGCCCAGTAACAGCCGCTGAAGCCGCTGCCCTTCCCTCTGCCCGGACCAGCCGTAACGTTCCGCCGGCGCTGGGGGCGGGGCTGGAGCAGGGCGGGGGAGTAACAGGGAGCTTGGGAGGGGCGGGCGCAGAGCAGGAAATTGATGGGCGGGGGGGGTCAGGCAGCTGGAGGCAGGGTTCGTGGGGGGCTAAAGGGCACAATCCGGGCTGGGGGGAGCAGCAGGAGTTGAGCTCAGGGTGAGGCGCTGGCAGAGCCCCCCCTTTGGTGTGAGGGCGGAGGTGTCGAGGGGGGAGGAGAAGCCGGAGTTGCAGGGGGGGAGGTCACTGGGGTGGGGGTGTAGATCTGTCTCTGCGCAGCCAGGACATTCCCGGGGTGGGAGGGAGGTGAGTTAACTGGATCCTGTCCCTGTTTTTGCCACTTCCTCCCACACACACATTCTCTCAAGATTTCCCCTTTTCTCTCTCATTATCACACGTGGCTATAAAATCTAGGGAGATTCTCCTCTCCCCCCCGCCAATGATCAGCTCTCTAATTGCCTCTGATTTCCCTTTTCTCTCCATACTTCTCAAATGTCAATTTAAAATCTCTCCGATGGGGGGTGGATTTTCCCACCCATTTCATCTGCAGCGATTTGTCCTTGTTTGGGTGGGAAATTGTTGCCCTGGGTCATTCCCCAGAACATGGCTCCCACTGGAGTGGGATGGGATGAGGTTCCCGTTCTCTACCAGGGAAGGGAAGGGAGGAGCACATCCCCCATGGAGACTGCCCAGACCCCATTTCCCAATTCCCCTGCGGCCCCCTTCCATTGTCCAGGGAGCCTTCCAGCTCCCCCCCCGCCCTTAAATCAGCTCCTCAAAGGGCTCTGAGCTGCTCACGTGAATGGTTGCCCCGTGGCCGGGGGGGACCATCACATTCTGTTTATGTATTGGACAGTCATATAAAATCCAGTCCAACAGTCCCCCTTTTCCACTAGTTATTTAATAGCAACATCAAATCCCCTCCGATCTTGGTGGTTTTCTCTCATGTTATCAAATGTCGTTTGTGACAGGGTTCTCTCTGCGTGTCTCAAAGATTGATATAAAATACCCCAAACATTTGCCCCACTTCTCTCTAGTTGTGTTATTTCTAATTGAATATGATGGGTTGTTTCCCAATGTGCTAAGATGCAGCCGCCTCTGGGGTGGATCCATGGTGGCCATTATTTGCTAGTGACAGCCCGTGGATCTTTCTTGCCCTCCAGGCCTTCCATTCTCCTGTTAAAGAAGCACTCCCAGGCTCCCTCTGCCTGTGTGACTGGCCAGCAGGAGGTGGTGTTAACTTTCTAGCCACTTCTCACACTCTGTGAGGTAACACTTGCAGAGGCAGGGAAGGTGTCTGTGTGGGGAGATTGCAGCTGAAGGGGCATTGTGGTAGGGGGAGGCCTCTGGGTGGCTGGGCAGGGGGTACCCTAGTCAGGTTGGTGGGTTGTGAAGGTTTGGGGTTTCGGGGGTGGTGGTTCTGATGTGCCCATCCCTGAGGCTATGGGTCCTGGAGGTGGGTATCGCTGGGGGCCTGGTGGCTGCAGAACAGTGGGGGTGGGTGTCTCTTGGGGAGGCGGGACAGAGGGTTAGAGGGAGCCTGGTTCTGTGCCAGGGGCTCTGTCTGTGCTTCCCCCGCTGGTTCCTGGTTTTGTTGCCATGCCCAGTGCACACAGCTGGGGGAGGGGATCCCTGGCACTAGGTGAGGGCATGCCAGGGAAGCAGAGTGATGGGTCGCACTGTAAAGCATCAGGGGGTCACCCGGGGCAGAGGAGGGGGTCCCAGGCAAATGTCAGGGTAGATCGTTCTGGAGGGTGGGGAAGTTCCTAGGCAGGCAGTGAGGGACTGAGTTCCCAGTGTGGGGGTGGGTCCCTTGAGGGGGGTCCCTGGCTGCTGGGGGCTCTTGGTGGGGGGATCCCTTTGGGATTCCCAACCTGGCAATCATGGTGTGGTGGGGGTTCTCTGGCCGGTGGGGCTTTGAGGGGTATCTGGGGTCCCTGGCCAGGGACTCTGGGGGCTGCGTCCCAGGGAATATCTGATGGGATCCTGGCTGGGGGGTGTCTGGGGCCCCTGGCTGGGGGGGTCTGGGCTCTGGGTACTAGGGGGTGTCTGGGGGCTGCTGCTAACCATGATCCTTCTCTCTGTCAACTTGTACCAGAGTCCTGGCTCCTAGTCACCAGGTCACCAAGTCCATTCCCCAGTCACGTGCCCTGTCACTGTGATAACTTTCTGTCCACTTAGCAAAACACTGTTAGTGTGAATTCACAGAATTTACTTTCTCCTCTTTGAAAACTGCAGGAACTTTCGGTTCCGTTTGGAAATTTTTGCCCCCAGTCCTTGTCCTAGATCTGCGGGGGTGAGGGAGGTGGGAAGGGAGTCAGCACTGCCACACGATGGTCTTTTCCACAGCGTTCTGAACTCATTCTTTCTGAAATCCGGTGTCATTGAGACCGTTGTTAATCCAGAGTCACTGTATGGAAAGACAAGGAGTGATTCCAGATGGACAGTGGGTCAAATGAGATCAGCCATTCTCCCTGTGAGGAGGGGCTCCCATTAGCTGCTCTCCCCAGAGAGCTAAAGGAGGGAAGCTGCTCATATACTCCGTCCCTCTCTGCTCAGGATATTGGGGTTCAGCTTCCTGGGTCAGATGCTGCAGCCTCCATTGTGATCTGGGAGACCAGGCTTGGCAGCTGCTGCTCCCCCAGTGGGGCTCTGTGCTGGGAAGTGACCTTAATTAAAGCTTCTTCTCTTGCCCGGCCCAGGGGAATGACTTTCTGCAGCTGGTCCTAGCCCCCTAGGGCAGTCCTGGGCCCTGTTACTACTAAATTCTGAGCCAGAGTCTCCAGGTAACTGAAAGACCTCAGGGAATGTCCTAGGGTCTGGCAAGAAAGTGACTCTGCACAAACACCACCACCTCATTTCTCCTCCCATTAGCGGTGGCCAGGAGGAAATCCAGCCATGGGAGAGCAAAGCCCCCAGGAATGGGACTGTCCCAGCCAGAGGGGCAGGGAGAGAGGACAGGGGAAGGAGAGACTGAAAGGGGCAGTGGAGAAATGAATGTGGGGGAGAGATTTCCAGCTCTCTAGTCCACCCAGACACATGTATTGCTGCATCCTGGGGCAGAACCACTTTCCAGTGAACAAAACAAGGATCAGACAGAGCAAAAGCCAGTTCCTGACTCCATATTCCCCCTGCTGGGGTGTGGCTGCCGTGGGGTCAGTGTCTGAGGGAATCCCCCAGAGTGACTCCTTTGGTTCTGCTCTTATCTAGCCTTGTGTTCAGAGAAGGGGTGAGGGGAGAGAGAAGGGAGGTTAAAAATGTGTCTGTGGACTTAGCCTGGCAGGAGGGGCCAGGTCTAAATTGTAATAAACAGATTGAGCATTTCCCAGCATGACAGAATCTAGGTGTCTGTCTGCAGGGAAAGGGCCTGGGGGAATTGTGATGTGAAATTAACTAAAACCGGTTCTGAAACGCCCACAACTGCCCTTCTCCCCCAGACAGGCTGCAGAATGTTTTGCTCCAGCTCATCCCAGCCTGGCGTGGGACAGGGAAGAGAAATGGCTGGAGTGGAGTCAGTCCAGGTAGAGATTATCGGGGGGGTTGCTGGTGGGTTCCTGCTGGAGGAAAGGGAGAGCAAATACACCAGAGGTGGGAAGGTTTGCAGAGTCTGGTTTGGAGGTTGGAGCGGGGCAGGAAATTCACAGCGTGGGGAAAGGAGGAGGCCAGGGTGTGGCAGACCTGCTGGGAGTTATTTACTAAGTGGCCTAGATTCTAGGAACAGACCCAGGAGGTTTGGAGGTGGAAATGCCCTAATTTGTGAAGAGAGAAAATAACCCACCTACATGGAGCTAGTCAAACTGACCAGACTCCTAGTGCTGGAGCCTGACCTCATTAACCATCAGCTGCTGTGAGATATAAAGGGGACACCCATGAGTCAGGCTTATTGGAGCTGCCTCTCCCTTCATATCCCACTCCTCACAATGAGGAGGGTGTTGGGCATCCTACCAGCGAGCTCTCCCTGGACCCTGCTAGGGGCTCCATCTCCTGTATCAGTCAGTGGCTAGTAGGGGGGTGATGGATATGCTGGGAGAGATAAGGGGCTCTCTCTTCATCCCCTCACCCTGGCATTTGCTGGATACTCTGAGCCAGGTCGAGGTGGGACTCTCCTGACTATGATCCACCCAGAGCTTCCATTTGATTCACTCTTCTCTGCCACAAATAGTGGGCTGTGAGTGGGCAGCAAGTCCTTAGTGTTGGACTCTTACTCTTTCAGGGGCTGGTGACCTTCAAGGAGATGGCTATGTATTTCACCAGGGAAGAGTGGGCTCTGCTGGACCCCACTCAGAGAGCCCTCTACTGGGATGTCATGCAGGAGAACTATGAGACTGTGACCTCGCTGGGTAAGGGTTCCTGTCCCTTCTGTTCTTGGAAGGGGAAATGAAGAGTGAAGGTTCACGCCACCCCCACAATGCCATCTGTACCCTGTCCTGTTTCAGCATCACCCCAATAGGCCAGTGACACACATAATACCAGAGACCCTCCTCTGCTGCAGAACACTTTGGGAACAGAGCACAGGAGCCGTATTGCACAGTGTCAAATATCTCCTGTTTGCTCAAGTGAAACTGGGGGTTAGGTCTGGCATAACTGTCCCATACCCCTAATCATTTTTCTTGCCCTTTTCTGAACCTTTTCCAATTCCAATATTTCTATTTTTGAGATGGGGTGACATGTGCATGCAGTATTCAAGATGTGGGTGTATCATGGATTTATTTGCTGTTTTTACAAATATGATCTATGAGATATTCTGTCATATCTATCACTTTCTTAATTATTTCCTACATTGTTCACTTTTTTTCACTGCTGCTGCACATTGAGTGGATGTTTTCAGAGAACTATCCACAGTGACTCCAAGATCACTCTCTTGAGTGGAAACAACTAATTTAGACCCCATCATTTTGTATGTATAGTTGGGATTGTGTTTTCCAATGGGCTGCACTATGTGCTATCCTGTCATCTAGTACTGCTAAGATCCTGGATTCAGTAATATCCCTGCCCTTCCTGTTCCCTTTCTCCACCGAACCCCGCCAGCCCATGCTTCCTGTTCCCAGCTTCCCCAGGATTCTCGCACTGTCTCTGAACCTCTCTGTCAGCAAGAAGCAGTGCCAGGGACACTTGCCCTCTGTCTGGAGTCTTCGATTTCTGGGACATGGATTTACTTTCTCTGTGTTGTAAGAGGCTCTGTCATAATGAGTGTCTGTGATGTTACCCAGAGTACAATCTGGACTGTTAAATAGCTGTACCTCAGTCCTCCAGCATGGGGTGCCTTTTCCACTGTTTTCCCGCGAGAACAGCCCCTCTTGGCCAATTAACACACAGTCTCCAGCATGTAACTCACTCCCAGCTACACAGTATTGAGTGCTGCTAGACAGCCACTCATGAATTACACCTCAGGAGAAAACCAGCAAATTCTCAAGTGCCCAACTTTCCCCCAGAAATGTGCATCTTGCACTGTCCAGCACGCTACTGAACGACCCAAGCTCATATGAAGTCTGTCATTTCATCAGCGGAAAATGACATGCACCAGCTTGTTATCCCAAACAGAGTTTCCAACACACTTCAATCCACACATACTGGTTAGATGAACAATAAACCAAGCTTGTTAACTACCAAAAACTAAAACTAGGCCCAGTCCATGAAAGGGGCACTCCCAGGAGAGACTGTACAAAGGCTGGAACATGAAACACCTTTGTAAACCTGAGACAGCTGCCTTGGGGACAATGACAGGGAGAATCCCCCAAAGTGACTCCTTTGTTTCTGCTCTTCTCTGGCCTCCGATTGTTCCTTCCAACGTGGAGTACTTTGCACTTGTCTCTACTGAATTTGATCCTATTTACTTCAGATCATTTCTCCCGTTTGTCCAGATCATTTTGAATTTTAATCCAATCCTCCAAAGCACTTACAACCCCTCCCAGCTTGGTGTTGTCCGCAAACTTGATACGTGTAAGAGAGAGACTGTTACTGGGAGGGTTTCCCCATGTGTCAGAGGGTTACACCCTGGTGGGAGGGGGCTAGGCCTGTACTGGAATAAGGTCACTCTGTGCTTCACAGTGTGCTAGAACCTAGAATGTGCATTAGCAGGGGAAAAGCTGGGGGGAATCGGCTTGTGGAATGGACAAAAGCCTAGTCTGAATTCTCACACCTTGCCCTTTTCACCCCGGCAGGCCAGAGAATAACATCCATGTTTCGCTGCAGATCATCTCGTCCTCCCAGGGGCAAGGAAATGGCTGCAATGGAGCTGGCTCAGGTAAGAGATTATCAGGGTGGCGGGCTCTGCTTGGAGGTTGAGGAGCAGTAAATGCATAAGAGGGTGGGAATTGCTAGAGGTGGTGGGAAGCAGGAAATATCTCGGGTGGAGAAAGGGAGGGGACAGCATGTGACAAACCTGCTGAGACTTGTGTAGTGTAGGGCGTGATGGGTTGTCACCCCCAGGAGGCAGTTTGTGGAGCTTCTGGGAACTGCTGTGTCCTCTAACCCTCACGCTGGGCTGGCCCTTCTCACACTGCTTTGCTGGAGATTTCGCCAGCCTCTCCAGGGCCTGTTATCACCCAACACAACAGCAGGTGGCGCCATGCAGCCAACTAAGCTACCTGAGTGCGTTACCTAAGCCACTCAAGGACAGATAGAAGACAAGAGCCAATTTCCCACTCCCCAACCTTGCACACTTGCTGTAGTATAAATCCAGAATGATACCATCTTATAGTGCACAGGGATCTCTATAATACAAGCTCATTAATGTAGTTCCCCTTCCCCTCGATATGGGACAGATGTGCACAACAAGCTGAGATTTTCCCCAGACACTTCACTCAAAATACGCTGGTTAAGATAAAGCATCAAACAAGTTTATTAACTGCAGAAAGATAGATTAAGTGATTATAAGTGATAACAAACAGATCAAAGCAGATTATTTAGCAAATAACCAAAACTCAGACTAAGCCTAACATACTAGATGGATAGAATTTGAATTAGCAATTTCTCACCCTGACTGATGGTACAAGCAGTCCCCCAAGTTTCCATACACAAGCTAGAAATCTCTTGATCCTGGGAGCAGCACTTCCCCCACATCCGTTTTTGTTTCTCAGGTGTTTCCAGAAGTTCTCTTGTGTGGAGAATGAGGCCAAGAGATGATGTCACACCCCACCTTATGTAGCTTTTCCATATGGTGGGAACCTTTTGTTCCAAACTCAGTTCCTAGTCCAGTTTGTGGAAAAATACAGGTACTAAAATGGAGTTTAGTGTCATGTGGTCTGGTCACAGGCCCTGCTGAGTCATAGTAGCCATGACTCATAGGCTGGCTGAAACATTCACAGGAAGGCTAAGCTCTTCCACAGTCCATTGTCTTTGTTGAGCCATCAGCACTGTCTGGCTTCTTCATTGTTGTACCTGAAAGGCTCATTGTGGGTGTTACCCAGAGTAAGCACATTTGAAATACAGATACAGAGTCAATATCCATAACTTCAGATACGAACATGATATGTGCACACAAATAGGATAATCATATTCAGCAAATCAGAACTTTTCCAGTGACACCACACATGATGCATCTTCTACAAAATAGATCATAATTATGTCCTAATCATATTATAATCATACCACTATGATGAATATGGGGGTGTAGTGTCAGATAGGTCCTAATTTCAAGGCACAGGAGTTGGGAATGGAACTTCCCCTCTTTGTGGAACAGGAAATAACCCTCCAGCCAGGGCTGGGACAACTTCCCAGACTCTCAGCGATGGAGCCTGAATCTACTGACATTTCATTAATTACCACCAACCCCAATCTTTGTGGCAACTGTAAACTTTATCAGTGATGATTTTGTACTCTCTTCTAAGTCATGGATAAGAATGTTAAATAGCACAGGGCCAAGAACCAATCCCTGCAGGAACCTGCTAGAAAGAAATCCACTCGATCATGGTTCCCCATTTACTATCAGAGTTTTTAATCTATTTAATGTATGCCGTGTTTATTTTGTATCATTCTAGTTTTTTTTAGTAAAAATATTGTGCTAATCAAGTCATGTCCCTTACGGAAGTTTAGGTATATTACATCAATACTATTAGCTGCAACCAAACTTTTGATCTCATCCAATAAGGATATCCCGTTAGTTTGATAGGCTCTATTTTCTCTAAACCTTTGTTAATGGGCACTACAATTCTGACCTTCTAACTTCTATTCTTTATGATTGACTTCCCCTTTCTTCCATATATTTTATTTGGAGAGTGCTTGGATTCCTACCAGGGAGCCACTATCAGGGTCCAGAGACAGCCCCATCTCCTATATTAAGCTCTGGCTAGTAGCTATGTGATAAATGTGAAGACCCTGCTTCTGTCTGTCAGATGGGAGACACAAAGGTTCTCTCTTTCTACCCTCTGATGCCTCCTGGCTGCTGTAAGCAAGGTGGGGTGGGACTCTGTTAACATGTGCCTCCCGGAGCTTCCATTTCCCTGGTGCTGCTGTTCCGTGAATAGTGGGGTTGTGAGTGGGTCAGCAGGTACTGAGTATTGGACTCCTGCTCTTTCAGGGGCCGGTGACCTTCGAGGAGGTGGCTGTGTATTTCTCCAGGGAAGAGGGGACTCTGCTGGACCCCACTCAGAGAGCCCTCTACAGAGATGTCATGCAGGGGAACTATGAGACGATGGTCTTGCTGGGTAAGGATTCCTGTCCCTTCTGTTCTTGGAAGGGGAAATGAAGAGTGAAGGTTCATGCCACCCCCACAATGCCATCTGTACCCTGTCCTGTTTCAGCATCACCCCAATAGGCCAGTAACATACATACTACCAGAGACCCTCCTCTGCTGCAGAACACTTTGGGAACAGAGCACAGGAGCAGCATCACACAATGTCAAATATCTCCTCTTTACTCAAGTAAAACTGGGGTTAGGTCCAGCATAATGAACAGAAGCTTCCTACCCCCAGCCTTCTCTCAAACCCTGAGCCTTCTCTACCCAAACCAGAATGTGCTTGGGGTGTAACAAGCAGGCGGCTGGAGTCAGAGCTGCCAGTCCAGGGTTACTTATCATACAGACACTCAGTGCGTCCTTGAACGCTGGCTGGGAGTATCCAGACAGGGGAGCTCCAGCAGCAGAACACTGAATCTCACCCAGGATTACAGATGACACAACTCCTCGCCGATCTGGATTGCACCCCAGCATGTGAAAATGGCCTAGGTTGGTAGTGACATTTCTTGAGACATGGAGAGTCTTGCTCCCATATCACCAGGTGTAATAAAAATAACAGGAAAGGCCAAATATGGAAAACTGATTGTTCAGCTTGCTTTTGACCTGCATCATATTTTGCAGTATATTCCAAATAAGGAAATTAACGTGCAACGTATGTGTCATTGTTTGTGGTTTTAAGCTGTAAAAGGCTTGTGTGATTTTTAGCTCAGGAACAGTATTCCAATAGCTGTCGCCCCCTGCGTGCTTGTAACCAAGAAAAGAGCCTCAGGCTGAGCTGATTCAAATATTAATCCTGTGGTCGTTTTCCACAACAGCCTCAATAGGTCCCTGTGATGGAATGTAAGGCTACATCTAGACTACCCACCGTATCGGCGGGTTAAAATCGATTGCTCGGGGATCGATATATGGCGTCTCATCTAGACGCCATATATCGATCCCCGAGCGCGCTTATATCGATTCCGGAACAACACCAACCCCAACGGAGTTGCTGATTTGACAGGGGGAGCCGCGGACATCGATCCCGCCCGGTGAGGATGGGTGAGTAATCCGATCTTAGATATTCGACTTCAGTTACGTTATTCACGTAGCTGAATTTGCGTATCTAAGATCGATTTCCCCCCGTAGTGTAGACCAGCCCTTAATGTCTTCACACCTTCCCCCTGCAGGAGAATGGCTGTTTGACCAGCTGTTTGCCTTGCTGTCTCTGAGGAACTGGTCTGTGGGTGTTCCCCAGAACTGTAACTTTTTCAGTAATATCATACTGTAAAATCTCACAATTTTACATACAGTGTTACTACACATTTAACAGGAGGATATATTCAGTAGGTTATGCGTTTTCTAATGATACCTCACAAGCCATTTTCCACTAGCAGGGTCTTCTCTGTTCACAGAATTACTGATAGTTTGATGTCTGCTGGCACTGGAGATCACTATTTTGCCATCTCTCTCTCTGTCTCAGTGAGCACCCGCTGTGGTTGTTGAAAGTCTGTGATGGGATCTATGGCATGCAACTGAACAGTGGGACCCCTGAGCCCTTTGTCCCACCACCTGGGCTCACTCTCACACATGTGATGCTGAGACAAGCTGTGAATCTCTGGCAGATATTGCACTTACACAGACATCCGTAGGTAGGGACACAGCCAACTGAATTACATGTATGCTTCTGCAGCCACTCATAACACTAATGATAGAAAGTCGCCCCCCCTACAGCTCTGCAGCCTTGCACCCCTGGATCATACCATCTTGCCTTAATCAGAAGCCTGATCAGTGTGAGTTTATTACACAGGGTCCACCCCTCCCTCACTGTGAATAGTACATGAACCAGCCTTGTAATGGAGCTGAGATTTCCCAAGAACTTCAAGCAAAATATACCAGTTTAAGTAGAGCATAAAACAGATTTATTAACTACAGAAAGATGGAGTTTTAAGGATTATAAGTGGTAGGAATAAAAGATCAAAGTAAATTACCATGGAAATTAAAGATAAATTCACAATCTAAACTTTACACCTTATTACACTAGGATCGTAGTTCAGTTATGCACACAGGAAGGCTTAATGCTCGAGCTGCTGCACATGCTGGGCAGGCTTAAGGTCGGGCTCCCCATGGCAGGAGAGAAGAAGACTCGGCCCCTGGAGGGGCAGGCTGGGGCTTCCTGGATCCCATTTGCTCACAGCCAGCGCCCTGCCCCCACTCCCAAGTCATCCATGGCGCCCCCAGGTCGGCCAGAATGGAGCAGCAGTTTTCACTGCACTACGTCCACTTATGGCTTACAGGCAACTCCCAGACTCACCACAGTCCACCATCTCGGCCAGAAAGGAGCCCACTCAGCCTCACCATTGCTGCTTTTCCTTCCCCCCAGAACCCCGCTTCTCCTGGGCTGCAAGTAGCCATCCCTGGGATGCCAACAGGCAGCCACAGGGGTCTGTCTCTCAGCAGCCAACCGCACCTCCATGGGTTCAGCCCTCAGAAGGGCAGGTGGGGGTTTCCTGGATCCCAGTTGCTCACAGCCAGCCCAGCCTCCACCTCTAAAACCATCAGTCATGCCCCCAGGTTGGCCATAAAGGAGCCGCCATTCTCCACTTGGACTCAGCTTTGCTTGTTTTCCTTTCACCCAGAACCTCCCTTCTTCTCCTGGGCTGCAAGTAGCCACTCCTGGGAAGCCAAGAGGCAGGCACAGGATTCTACCTCCCAGCAGCCAACCACACCTCCCCAGGCTTTGCAGAATGAAGGGTGGTGCTCTACTAACCCCACTTAGCCGCACAGCTTCTTCCCTGCCTTCCTCAGCTCAACTTTCCTCTATTGCCCCATTCCTGCCTCACTTCCTCCTTTGGCCAGTCACGCAAAGGAGCCCAGCAGGAAGTGAGAGCCTCTATAGGCCAACCTCCAACAGCAGAGGTGGCCAAGCCACAAGCCTCCAAATGGTGACTGGCCTAACTACTCTAGGTTCTCCAGCCTGACACCAAGGTGCTTTCTCCACTGCTGTCAGCATCCTCTGTCATGCAGGGGTTGGAGTTATCCCAGGGACAGGCCAATAGGAGGAGTGCCCTTTCTGAATAACAAGGGGATCTGGGAAAAGAAAGCCAGCATGTTTTC